>NC_059345.1:39898047-40165547 GCF_019703515.2 Myxocyprinus asiaticus
CAGTATTCTGAAGTCAGTGATGTTAAATGAACGTTAGGGGGAGACAGAGTGCTGCATTTGTGAGCAAATGATCCTGCGCTCTCAGCACCGTTTTCTTTTCCAGGCCTTTGCCTCCTAAACTGGTCAATGCTCTCCGTTATCAGCACCACTGAGTCCGTTCAAGCCAAATCTACGCCCTTGATGCTGAGGCATTTGAAAGTAATGTATCAGTGTCGACAGATGACAGAGGACACTTGGTGGTGGAAATTGTAAACAAATAGAGCTGTTCAAGGCTGTCAAACATATAAACAATGTCAAACAAGGTATTGATGTTCTAATGAATGTTCATAAATGAATTTTATGTGATTATGTTCTGCTGTCGCTTTTTCTAGAACTCCTGGTCTGGAGACAGGATGAGTTTAGGCTGGCTATGTAGCAGATGTTATATAATTCCCAAATTCCTGGAGTGACGCCAGTTAAAGTAGTTGTTTGCCATTCTGGAATTCACATACTGATGTCTGACCAAACTGAAACTGTAAATGTGACATCTCTGATTCATAATATTTACATTACTTAAACATTCTTTGCAGACAAATTCTTACTGGTAAACTGTAAGTCAGGCTGCAAATAGGTACACAGTACTTGCTAAGCCAGGCCTTCACCATACCATCCATTGCACTGCAGAGGATGAGGGACAGCCGTCGGGATGCTCAGTGATTTGGATTTTTAGTGCAGCTTCTGCTATCTACTTTTCTTATTTTATCTGAGACTGTGGGGTATCAGCTGGCACTCAATGACTCATCCTTGTCAGTTCTTATGTCGTTGGACCTCACTGAGCTGTTTTCTCTCTGGCTGTTTGTGATTGGCTGTTGAGGGTATTTCTGCACTACACATCTGAGCTGACTGAACTAATCAAGACTCCACTGATCTGGAAGTCCCATGCTGCAAGGAACTGAGTCACCCTCTTTGTCAACATATGTTTATGTAAACTAAGGATCAAAGGAGGCTCTCTGTGTTAAGAAAATTACATATAATAACATCTTGTTTACAACCAATGTATTCTACTTAGCCATTATAGACAGCAGTCTGACATCATTCATCAGTGTATGCCATCGCAGACATGATAATATGCCAACACAGTCTGGAATGCATCATCAATGAAGGTACAAATCTTCCCCTATTAAAATCATTGTACATCACACAAATAAATGTTAAATGATAATTGAAAATCCATCTCACCCAGCCCTGGTTTTTGCTGCTTCCCACATACACTGTAAAAAGCAGAAACTTGAAATTGTTATCTTAAAGGAATTTTCCTGGTTCAGTATAAGTTAAGCTCAATCGACAGCATTTGTGGCAAAATGTCGACTCGTCCCTCCTTTTCTTTAAAAAAAGCAAAAATCGAGGTTACAATGAGACACTTACAATGGAAGTGAATGGGGCCAATTTTTGGAGGGTTTAAAAGCAGAAATGCGAAGCTTATGATTTTATAAAAGCACTTACATTAATTCTTCTATTAAAACTCATGTATTATTTGAGCTCTAAAGTTGTTTAAATCATAATTTTTACAATTCTTTTAGGGTTTACAGCATTACATCGTCATGGCAATGAAGTTATAAAATTGAATATTACTTTACACAGAAAATATTACTTAGTGATTTTATCACACTATGATCATGTTAACACACATATTGTTTACGTCTTGTGGCTATACTTCTAAAACAGTGAGTATTTTAACATTTATGGATTTTAACATTTGGCCCCCATTGACTTGCCTTACTGTAACCCAGATCTTTGCTTTTTTTCTTTTGAGTCAAAATAATCTTTGGTGTTACCTAATGTATTTACGTTGATTCAGTGAATTTTGACTCAAATAAAACCAGTTAATTTAAATTATATTACATGAAGAATTTTTTTTTAGGTTAACATATTTTCATAACTGTCACAGCACATTGAACTGGTTATTGTTTATAGTACACAGTAGTGTATTGTACTCAGAAACAAATATAAACCTAAAAATGTGCTTCATGAGGTAACATCTTAATTAAGGTTATATATTAAACAATATGTTTAACATCATTAAATCAACCTGAATACATTAGGTTATGCAACAAAACTATTTTTTAAAGGGTTAGATCAGGTAGAAATAGCTTCTTTAGGTTACCACTTTTTACAGTGTACAATACAATTTCTTTTTTTTTTTTTGCCACCAGCACGTATGTGGCAATAAAGCTTATATTATATCTTATTATATTATATTACATGCTATTACATTATATTATATCTTATTATATTATATTATATTATATTATATTATATTTGTCACGGATCCTTCTGACCCACCTACCAATTTCACTCATCCCTCTCACTCTCCTGAGTACTGATCACCCACACCTGCCTCCAATCATTGCATCAATCAACCCCTCTATATAAACCTCACTCCCCTTCCAGTCTGTGTCTGGTCTCAACTTCGTATACTCACTTACCTGTATCTCCAACATTAAACGTCATCATGATTCCTCTCCAGCAACTCTTCTACTCCAAACGTTTCCTCTCCAGTGACTCCAGTGTCCATCTCCTCAACACAAGCTTCGTTGTTGCAAACCCTCCACCTCAAGGAAAGTCACCATCTCAATCAGCATTAGTCATCATCACGTAAACTATCACCACTGCAACCCAGTACTGTCACGTCATCACTTACCTGCTGTCTATGTTTGTGTCTCAATAAATACCTGCTTGGGTTCAAACATCATCATCGAGTCTGAGTATACAGTACAGAAGACCAGACCGACAAGAATCATGAACCCAGCAGGTCCGGATCCCAACCAGGAGCTGGTTGACACACTACGGCGTGCACTCACTCAACCCGCTAATTCATCTGCTTCACCCGCTCCCAGCACTTCTGCAATTTCTTCACCGGTCTACTCTGCCAGTCCCGTGGTCAATCCAGCGCCCTTCTCAGGATCGGAGGAGGACTGCGGTGGTTTCCTACTCCAATGTTCGCTCGCCCTTGAAATGCAGCCGTATCGATTCCCCACTGAGCGGTCGAAGGTGGCCTACATTACCTCCTTGCTGTCTGGAAGAGCACTTCAGTGGGCCAATTCACTCTGGGAACAGAAAAGTTCAGTAATACAGTCTCTTGATAGCTTCGTTCAGCACTTTAAGGAGGTGTTTGGAAGTTCTGAGGTTGACACATTAGCTGCTGAACAGCTTCTCAAACTTCATCAAGGTCAGTCCTCTATTAATGATTATGCTCTAAAGTTCTGTACTCTGGCAGCATCTAGTGGCTGGAATGAGTCTGCTGTACTGACCACTTATCGTCATGGACTCGATCCCAAGCTGCGGTTGCATTTCCCATCATACGACAACACCATGGGGCTGGAGTGCTTCATTCAATTCTCCATCAGAGTATCCAACCGGATGAAGAGCTGCCTCAATGAATTACCCACCTTGCAGTCCCCGCCTTTCCCTTCACTGAGGTCCCCTCTCCACTCTCCAGAACCTAGCAGCGAGCCCATGCAGATGGATGCTTTTCGTCTTTCCACTGTAGAGCGCCAACGCTGGCTGAACCAGGGTCTGTGCCTGTACTGTGGTGGTAAGGGACACGTAACCTCTGCGTGTCCCACTAGACCTCCCCGTCCTCAGGTGAGCCATCTGACCACAACTATGGTCAGTACTTCTCCTTTAGTAACCTGTGTAACGCTTACAACTCCTGATATCTCTCTTTCAGTATCCGCACTACTCGATTCAGGCTCAGCCGGCAATTTCATCTCCGATGAGCTCTGTCACCAACTCCAGCTTCAAAAACGACCCTGCGAACACAAGCTTCAAATCCACTCCATAATTGGCAAGCCCTTAGGAAGAGGTTTTATTTGTCACTGCGTGGGTCCTGTAAAACTCCAAGTGGGATGGCTGCATAACGAAGACATCACCCTACTGGTTCTGGAGAATTCCACCGCTGACTTCGTATTAGGGCATCCCTGGCTTATACAACATTCAGTCATCTCCTGGGTTTCCGGCGACGTCCTGAAATGGGGGGCCTCCGTGTTTCCCTGCCTGCTTCCCAAACCGACTCACTCACAGACCCTCACTCACAGACTCACAGACATGCCCATCAGAAACTCTTCCCCTCTCAATGTCAACACCACCACCATTGAGAGCCCTGCCAGTACAACCCCTCTGGAGATCCCTTCCTGTTATTCACACTTCCAGGACGTCTTCTGTCCTTTACGTGCCTCACAGCTACCACCTCATCGACCATGGGACTGTGCGATAGACCTCCTCCCTGGTGTGCCAGTGCCCCATGGCAAAGTCTACCCACTTTCCATTCCTGAGCAGAAGGCCATGGAGGATTATATCAAGGAGGCTCTCAGCCAAGGTTACATCAAAACTTCCACTTCCCCAGCTGCTTCGAGTTTCTTCTTCGTGGCTAAGAAGGACGGAGGCCTATGCCCTTGTATTGATTACCGCTCCCTCAACAGGATTACGGTTAAGTTCCGGTATCCACTTCCACTCATCCCAGCTGCCTTGGAACTGTTGAGAGGAACCACTGTTTTCACCAAGCTGGACCTTCACAGCACTTACAACCTCATTCGAATACGGAGGGGAGACAAGTGGAAGACAGCCTTCGTGACTCCTACAGGCCACTACGAGTACTGGGTGATGAAGTATGGCCTGGTCAACGCCCCCTCCGTGTTCCAAGGCTTCATGAATGAGGTGTTCCATGAGTATCTCCAATGATTCATCCTCGTCTACATTGATGACATACTGGTGTACTCTCGGAACATGACCGACTATTGTCATCATGTAGCGCTCGTGTTGGAAAAGCTGAGGGAATACCAACTGTACCTCAAGGCTGAGAAGTTTTCTTTCCACCAGACATCCCTCCAGTTCCTTGGCTACATCATCAGCCCGGAAGGCATTCGGATGGACGAAGGGAAGGTAACAGTGGTGCAATCCTGGCCCACTCAAACCACCATCAAGGATCTCCAGTGATTCCTAGGATTTGCCGACTTCTACCACTGCTTCATCATGAACTACAGTACCCTCACATCCCCGCTGACCTCTCTTCTCCGATCCAAATCTCTCTCCTGGACCTCCAAAGCTTCACACACCTTCCAACTCCTGAAGGATGCCTTCACCACCGCTCCACTCCTTGTAGACCCTGATCCGAACAAACTATTTATCATTGAGGTAGACGCCTCCACCAGCGGCGTAGGAGCAGTCTTGTCTCAGCAGCAAGGGAAACCACCGCTACTTCATCCATGTGCCTTCTTCTCCAGGAAACACTCCCCGACGGAGCAGAACTATGACATCGGGAACTGAGAGCTGTTGGCAATTTAACTGGCCTTGGAGGAGTGGTGGCATTGGCTGGAGGGAGCGCAACATCCATTCCTGGTGCTCAAAGACCACAAGAACCTAGAGTATCTCAGAGAGGCTCGTCGCTTAAACCCCCACCAGGCGAGATGGGCCCTCTTCTTCACTCACTTTAACTTTACCATCTCCTATTGTCCAGGTGACAAGAACTCCAAGGCAGATACCCTTTCCCACCTTTACGCTCCAGAGGAAGGCTCAGAGGAACCGCATACCATTTTACCCGCACATGTCATAGTAAGTCCCATTCAATTGTCCCTAGACGATAGCATCCACGAAGCCTCCGCCACTGAACCAGCTCCGTCGGGATGCCCTATCAACAAGACCTATGTACCCTCTCAACGTCTCACACTCATCGACTCCGTACACTCCTCCTTGGGCACTGGCCACCCTGGGACCAGTAGGACCCTCTCGCTTATCCAGGACTGGTTCTGGTGGCCCCACATGGTTCGAGATGTCAGAATGTTCGTCCAAGGATACCCAGAATGTGCTATATCCAGAACACCACGACAACTACTGGATGGCAAACTCCTTCCGTTGCCCGTTCCTCGCCGACCCTAGTCACATCTAGGGGTCGACTATATCACTGACCTTCCTCCATCAGAGGGTTATACCTGTGTGCTGGTAGCTATAGATCATTTCTCCAAAGCCTGCAATCTGATCCCCCTCAAGGGTCTGCCCACCGCTCTGGAGACCACAGAGTACCTCTTCAACCATGTGTTTCGGAACTATGGGATCCCTGAAGACATCGTTTCTGACTGTGGTCCCCAGTTCATCTCCAGAGTCTGGAGAGCCTTCTCTCTCTTGGGAGTGTCCATCAGCCTCTCATCTGGTTACCACCCGCAGAGTATTGGACAGACAGAGTGGAAGATTCAGGAGGTAAGCCATTTCCTTAGAACCTTCTGTCATCGCCGCCAAAACCATTGGAGTCGCTTCCTGTCCTGGGCTGAGTATGCACAGAACTCCCTTCGTCAACCCTCCACCAATCTCACACCCTTCCAGTGCATACTCGGTTCCCCTGGTCTGGCGAACCATCTGATGTCCCAGCAGTCGACCATTGGTTCAGAGAAAGCGAGAGGGTCTGGGACTTAGCTCACCACCACGTGCAACGGGCGGTGCACCGCCAGAGATTCCACGCCGATGCCCGAAGATCTTCTCCTCCCACCTACCAACCAGGGCAGAAGGTGTGGCTCTCCAGAAGGGACATCAAGCTGCATCTCCCCTGCAAAAAGCTAAGTCCCCGTTACATTGGTCCCTTCACAATCACCAGACAGATCAACCCAGTCACTTACCAGCTCCAACTCCCTCCCGAATATCGCATACATCCCACCTTCCACGTCTCAATGTTAAAACCTTACCACCCCTCTCTCTATCTCCTCACTCCTCAGAACCTGATCCTGTTGACGACCCCCCCCCCCCCAGCCGCTTGTCTTGGAGGATGGACCTACGCAGTCCGAGGCATTCTGGACTCCCGATGCCACAGAGGTCGTCTCGAATACTTCATAGATTGGGAAGGTTATGGTCCAGAAGAGAGATCTTGGATTCCTTGAGACGACATCCTGGACCCGACCCTACTCTCCAACTTCCAAGACGCACATCCTGATCGTCCAGCTCCGCGTGGACGGGGTTGGCCACGGCGTCGGGAAGCACGACCCTCTGGAGCAATCCGTTGGGGGGGGTAAATGTCACAGAACCTTCTGACCCACCTACCAATTTCACTCAACCCTCTCACTCTCCTGAATACTGATCACCCACACCTGCCTCCAATCATTGCATCAATCAACCCCTCTATATAAACCTCACTCCCCTTCCATTCTGTGTCTGGTCTCAACTTTGTGTATAGACTCACTTACCTGTATCTCCAGCGTTAAATGCCATCACGATTCCTCTCCTCTCCAGCGACTCTTCTACTCCAAACGTTTCCTCTCCAGCAACTCCAGTGTCCATCTCCTTAACACAAGCGTCGTTGTTGCAAACCCTCCACCTCAAGGAAAGTCACCATCTCTATCAGCATTAGTCTTCATCATGTAAACTATCACCACTGCAGCCCAGTACTGTCATGTCAATAAATACCTGCTTGGGTTCAAACATCATCCTCGAGTCTGAATATTGTAACGTATACTATCATATTATATTATCTTATAATATGATATCTTATCATATTATATTATATCTTATTATATTATATTAATAGCTACATCTCCCTCTGCTATAATACTGGAAAAGCACTGCTGCAGTGGGAGTTATTCTCTTTGTGTGGTGTTGTTTGATTGGCAGCGAGTAAGCAAAGCTGAATTCAGCTGGTGAGAGTGCTGTGATCTGACATCTACAGTATGCTGAAGCTACTTGAACCATAGCATCACTGTTGCCTTAAATCTCTCATCAGGGTGACCACATCCTTCAGTCTAAATTCTACACATGCTCCTGTACTGACCTAAACCCTCTGACCTTACTACAGAAAGAGAGAGAGAGAGAAATGAGAGCAAGGAAAAGAGATGGTTCTTGTGAGGTTTCTTCCCATCTTCTGACCACAGGGCCCTTTTTGCATACTGTATGCTTCTGTCTCTCAATCTACCTTGTAATCATTGTCTGCCTGCCTGATTCTTTGTTTCTCGTTCATGTGCTCATTTTCCTTTTGGTTGAAGTATGATTTGTTGTATATTTTGTGATGATAGCTTGACATGTAATGTAACAGTTAGGGTAGGAAAAAAGAAAAACAAGAATGAAGGGTTATGAACTATGCAGAAGATTTTTACACCGAACGTTTGAAAAAATGGAAAGTGTTTTACATGAAGTCTACAGTAAATGCCAATGCACAAATTAGCCTGACACAGAAAAAAACCCTGTTCTGACCTCTTTGGACCAATTTAATCCCTCCACAGCCATTATGTGTTCTTACCAATGAGTGATGCCAGCAATTTCAGGGATTTTCCAGTGTGAATTTTAGGGCACAAATTAAATTACTCATATTTCATCTTTAATGTTTTAAACAGACTTAATAAATAAAAATCTCAATAGAAAAACTCTTTACGAGCTGTTTGTCAGATGGGAATGGCTGCTTTGAAGTGGTTTTTGGGTAAGAATACAGACACACACACACCTCTCACTATATAAAATAATTCATTTGATTCCTTCACATGGAAACTCAAAGAGGATCATTTGTATAAATTGTTATTATTTTAGGGGATATATGTAAATGAGATATATTTATATTATATTTATGCATTTGGCAGACACTTTTATCCAAAGCGACTTACAGTGCCCTTATTACAGGGACAATCCCCCTGGAGCAACCTAGAGTTAAGTGCCTTGCTCAAGGACACAATGGTGGTGGCTGTGGGGATTAAACCAACAACCTTTCACTTACCAGTTCAGTGCTTTAGTCCACTACGCCACCACCACTCCTATACTATATACTTTCACGGGTGCTTGTACATGCATATCTAGGCACATAAACATGTTTGCTTACACTCTTGATTAAAAGTGTGCTCCCATGGTAACCTTGCTTAACTTTCTTTTTACATGAACAATTAGAATTCCACATTGGACACTAAGGAAATTATAACAGATAAAACTACTTAGCACTTTCCTGTATTTTGAATGTTCAGAAGCATTTAATCTTTCCAGTGCATTTGTTTTCAGAAAAGAATCAATTACCATAATTGTACAGAGCTCCAAGGATCCCCAAGGAATATTCAGTGAGACTTTCTAGCTGAGCACTCATCTCCAGGCAGAGCAAGGCCAGATGTCCCTCTTGTGGGGCTAATTTCTGATTCATCGGGGAATGAGGGAAATCTGACACACTGAATCATGTCTGTGTGTTAACATACTGCAGAGATTACTAGTATTTATTGCATAGGTGTGTATTGTCCTGGTTTTAATAAGCACAGTTTGAGAGTGTTGTTTCACGCACAGACAATCACAAAGGTAATTTTGCATGTTGTCCTGAAATAAAGAGGGAAAGTCTGAATCATAACATTGCAGAATGGTCATGTTGGTCTGTGTGCAAAGAGAGCTGATAGTTTTATTACGAGTCATCTCTTCATCTGTTGCTAAAAGTTGCCCAGACTCGGGCTGAGTTCATCTACATTTGTTTTCAGCACACTGATGAAGAAACCAGATATGACAAGACCAGACTTTAAATAAACATATCCCACACCATACACAGAGGAGTTTATATTGTCATAACGGATTAATTTTGGTCTTTGCTGATAGCACATTGCATCATTACACATATAATTTTTAGCTGCTGGACATTCATTTTGTGGTCCAGTTGGAGAGCAGGGAAAAGAGGTATAAAAACATGTTTCATGTTGTTACAATTTAACACTGGAACAACGGCAGATAAGCAACTCTGTCTACTGTCTATAGCTGTTAAAAATGTGTTGGCTCTAACAAAGACACATTTGTGCTAATTAATTTTATTAACAGGGGTGGACTTGGAAGAGAAATCGGCCCGGGATTTTACATAGAAACTGGCCCAAAAGTTGCTGGTCATTGTCCTTTTCTGCATATTGCTGCCCCCTTCGGCATATCGTGGCGCCGTTTTGTGGCCCCATTCGGCCCTTTTCGTGGCTGGCCCGGTTCTCCCGATGGCCAGTCCGCCCCTGACCGGCCCCAAAGTGCATCGGCCCACCGGGAAAATGCCCAGTATTCCAGATTACCAATCCAGCCCTGCTTATTAAGAACAATTGCAACATGTGAAACAGATTTGAACAAGTTCCCAAAGCATTACACTCAGCTGAAATTATTTGTGTCAAGTTACTCTTTTAAAATGACACGTGTAATTATTGTAATCAGTTTGTTTTCAATTAACATGATTGTGTATGTCTTTAGAAATCCTCATGTCTGGTATAGGGTTCAATGGGACTAAAGGCACCCCATAAAGGTATATTCCAGGTTCATTACAAGCTAAACTCATCCGACAGCATTTGTGGCATAATGTAGATTACAGTAATGCAAAAAAGAAAAAATCTATCCAGCCAGGTCTCCTAAGTAACCAAATTGGCCCGGTTGCTAGGGAGGGTAGAGACACATGGGGTAACCTCCTCGTGATCACTATAATGTGGTTCTCACTCTCAGTGGGGCACATGGTGAGTTGTGCGTGGATGCCACGGAGAATAGCGTGAAGCCTCCACATGCGCTATGTCTCCGCGGTAACGCACTCAACGAGCCATGTGATTAGATGCGCAGATTGATGGTCTCAGACGCAGAGGCAACTGAGATTCGTCCTCCGCCACCCGGATTGAGGCGAGTCACTACGCCACCACGAGGATCTAGAGCGCATTGGGAATTGGGCATTCCAAATTGGGGAGAAAAGGGGAGAAAGAAAAAAAATCTGAGTTTAAGTGAGGCACTTACAATGGAAGTGAATGGGGCCAATCCGTAAACGTTAAAATACTCACTGTTTCATGATAACGCCCGTAAACTCTAAAATGACCGTAAAAATGACGATTTAAACAACTTTACAGCTCAAATAATACATGAGTTTTAACAGGAGAATTAATGTAAGTATTTTTATAAAATTATAAACTTCACATTTCTGCCTTTAATCCCTCCAAACATTTTCTCCATTCACTTCCATTGTAAGTGCCTCTGTAAACTAGATTTGTTTTTTTAAAGAAAAGGAGGGACGAGTTGAATTTTTAATTATTTAACATATGCCACAAATGCTGTTGATTGAGCTTAACTTGTATTGAAACCAGAATATATCTTGAAGGTAACTGTTATATTGGTTATATTGATATAGTGTTGATGTAGAGGCAATACAACTTGTGCAAATACTTTTTCTAGTTATAGAAAACATTTTATTTAATTACCTTTAACAAAACTGAAAATGATAAACAAGGATTGTCTCAAAATAAATGCAATTATTTTAGAGATTCTCATTAGCTTACATATTTGCAATATTTTAAAAGTTTAAATATTAGATCAAATTACCTCAAAAATTAAGCTTTAGATAATGAATGTGATTACCTTAAAGGATCAGGAATATTTTGCAGTGAAAGGTGACAAACAGGTGTTTAGAAAAGTGCTGTTTAGTGTTTTGTGATAAAATAAAATTAAAAGTATCTTTTACTCCGGGGGGCCTTCCTGTTGTACACTATATTTATATGTTTATGATCAGAGAAGTTTTTATTGCGAGCCAATTATGCCAAATTTCTACAACACATACAGCACATCTGAGAATTTGTATGCTACTGGGGGAGTTTGTACACTACAGTACATTTCTCTGTGACTCTTTGTGGACAGCGTTTTTTGGTTCATATTGCACCTTACTGTAAGTTGTGGTCCAGTAAAACAAGTCAGAAGCCTAATTTAACTTAACCAGAAACCAGACACCACTTTTCTTACACTGACAAATGAAGGAAAAAAACAATCACTGAACTAAAAGAGGAATGGAACACAATGCCTTGATTAAAGGGAGTCATAACTTTATTATTTTAAGGATTATTCTCATGGTTTGGTGGACAGTGTGGCTTAGTGTGGCTTTGTGAATCACTTAGGAAAATGACAGAGCTCAGAGTTAAGTAGACTGTTTCTCTGTCAGTTAGTAACCGTGTATGTTGCTTCAGTGGGGTTTTCAGCCTCCTACTGGCATCCTCCTAACACATGCAGTACCACCCCCCAGTCATCTGCCAACCCCCCCACACACACACACTCAACCACATTAGAACCGTGAGGCCGTCTGCTCTGTTCTCCACCCTCAGAAGAGCGTATGTTAGTGCTGCTGCTTAACAGAACTGTGGGAGCAGAGAGTAGACACGCCCTTCTCTCTCTCTCAGTCTCTCTTTCTTTCAGACAGGCAGACACACTGACCCCATGGATTTATATAAATATCCCTCTTATTGCTGGCTGCCTTTGGGGTTGCTGCCTGAAGTGTCTCATTTTGGCTTCTGACGAAATAACCAGTAAACCTCAGAGAATAAAAGAGACAGAAAGAGTAAGGGAGGGAGAGGGTATGCAAGGTGTGCTTCTTAGACAATGAAAACTCCAGTGGAGAGACGATGGAATTCATTCCAGCTCTCAAAAAATGGCAAGCCTATACAATTGAAAACTTTAAAGGGATAGTTCGCCCAAAAATGAAAATTCTGCAATCATATACTCACCTTCATGTTCTAAACCCATTTGACTTTCTTTCTTCCATGAAATAAAAAAGGAGCAACCTTAGTCACCATTCACTTTCATTAGATGGACAAAAAATTAAAGGGAATGGTTACTGAGACTAACATATTGCCCAACATGTCCTTTTGTGTTCCACAGAAGAAATTTCATCAATCAGATTTGAAACAACATGAGGGTAAGTAAATGATGATAGAATTTTCATTTTTGGGTAAACTATCCTTTTAAAGGTGCATTCAGTAACTTTTGCGTTTGTGTCATATTGGGCCTACACTGACACCTAGGGGCGTGGATGCAGCATCATTCAAAATCAATAGTATTTAGTTACGGATGCCATTGTAGAAAAGTAGTATCCACAGTCAGCCATGATTACTTTAATCAATGAGTGAAAGTGTCAAATAACAGGATGGATACTGAGATTAAGCGAATAGTATTGGGCTGGTCTTCCAACATGGCAGCCCCCATGAGGGGACCCTCTCCATGTAGAATAAAACAGCTTTTATAAGGTTACTGATATGACTGGAGTCATCATCTCATGTAATTCCTCATGATTTTATACCTATGTTTCAAAATTACTATTAATTTCTTTAGGAGTAAAACTTTTGCAATGAGGAAAAAATGACTGAGTGCACCTTTAAGTTAAATTGCTGCCTACATTTGTTTTTTTTAAAATAAAATCAAAGTGGTGCCATTAGTTATAATCTGCAGTAATATGATAATTGCACTTTTTCATCCCCTTGTATATTCAGAAAAGTTCAGAAATGTCAGAAATAACAAACACTTGCTGTTCTGAATCTGAGACACCCACTTTTCCATATGTTATGTTTTTTGAAGTGTTTTGAACATATGATATTTCAGACCCGCAGGTCTGTAAGATGAGTCACTTGTCTCTGTTATTGGAGGGGTGGGACAAATATTGAGCCACAAAGTCACATTAGAATATTCCTTGTTGGTGTGTGCGTTTATCAAACTACACCGTTTTCACAGGCGTCATAGGAAAATGTCAGGATCACACACATGAAAAGGTCACCCCTTCACAGCGCATTCTGTGACCTCTGAATCTGATCTGCTGATGATTACATTTATATAATCATACTGAACACACACACACACACACGCTTACACACTGTAACTAAACACAGTAACACAGTAATTACTCTCACACACATCACACAGTGATATTAATATACTGAAAACACAAACCATCAACATCATTTTGGACAAAAGGAGATAAACATATAAATCTGCTCTGGTGACATTTCAGTACACATGCATTTTCTGTCACATGTGTTTTTCCCCCGTCTTTTTCTGTTGGACAACTAAACTAAACTCCTTAAAATCCATGTGACACATGAAACTAGAATAACACGACAAGAATTTCATTTTGATCTCAGGATTCTCTGTAAGATCAAATTCAGATGTTTTGTTAATTAATATTGTGATGTTTCTGTTGCTGATTTTAATTCATTCGAAAACAAACACGCCGATATTCAAATTTTATTCTGACTTTACATCTTGAAAGAATTTGGTTTGCTTTGTTAAAGAAAGAACAAAATGTTCTAAACATATGGGATTCATTCACTAATCTAATGAATTAAATTGTTGTATGCCTAATGCATCACTGCTGCTTATATGCCCACTGTGTTCGTTTTTGTATATAGCGCAGTTGTCATGTATGTCTTTACTGTCATCTGTATGTCAGTATGTTACTTACTTATATGTTACTTAATGAGATTGTAACCTATGAGAAAAATAAAAATAAAACATTGTATTCTGAGACATAATTTAATATCTTTGATGATTCCACATTTGTCTGCATATACAACTCTTTCTTTTTCTCTTTCTGTCTTTTGCTCGCTCTGCTCTGTGTATGAGTCAGACTGGATAAGTGTTCCCACACAGAGACAGTAGGCACTCAGGGCTACCTTGGGGAAAAAAGCTCAGCGTTACTCTGCTGCACATTAAATATAACTACACGAATACTACATACATTTAATTTAGTATTTAGGCTACATTTACAACAATACACACACTAAACATGACTACACCAGAGACACAGGCCTTAAAATTAAAAAGATAGTTCATCCAAAATTGAACATTTTCTCATAATTTAGTCACCCTCATGCCATTCCAGATGTGTATAACTTTCTTTCTTCTGCAGAACACAAAGATTTTTAGAAGAGTATTTCAGCTCTTTAGGCCCATACAATGCAAGTGAATGGTGACCAGAACTTTGAAGTTCCAGAAATCACATAAAGGCAGCATAAAAGTAATCCATACAACAAAAACCCATGTCTTCAGAAGCGATATGATGTGTGTGGGTGAGAAACAGATCAATATTTAAGTCCTTTTTACTATAAATATCCACTTTCAAATTCTTTCACATTCTGAATGTAAAAGTGGAGATTTAGAGTAAAAAAGGATTGAAATATGCATATATGACAATATGCAACTCCTAATGAATGAATTACATTACCACCAGTCAAAGGATGGCACTGTATGTTGTTCTAAATAATAGCATATCTCATTTACAGTATATTTTCAGAAAATAAACAAAATATAATTAACAAGTCTGGAAAGTTGTGCATTTCTTTATGCAATGTACATTAATGAAAGTGATAAGAGATCGGAGAAACGGATCAATATTTCAATCCTTTTTTACTCTAAATCTCCACTTTCACATTCTTACATTCAGAATGTGAAAGAATGAGAAAGTGGAGATTTAGAGTAAAAAAGGATTGAAATATTGATCCGTTTCTTGCCCAAAATGTTCGCATCACTTCAGAAGACAAGGATTAAACCACTGTAATAACAGTAATCACAATATTAGAACTTGCTCTACCTCTGAATCAACTGTATGTGATACTGTGTATAATTACATAGTATCACTATGTATGTAATGGCAGAATAACTCAACTGAGCTAAATGGTGATCTCTTATCACTTTCATTAATGTGCATTGCATAAAGAAATGCACAACTTTCCAGACTTGTTAATTGTATTTTGTTTATTTTCTGAAAATATACTGTAAATGAGACATGCTACTATTTAAAACAACATACAGTGCCATCCTTTGACTGGTGGTAATGTAATTCATTCATTAGGAGTTGCATATGGTACCCCCCCCCCCCCCCATGTTCACAAATGTTGCACAAAGGTCACGTATATATGTGAGCCCCTTTCCATCATCCCCCACCTCAATTACAGCAGATCGTTATCTTATAATTCACATGAATAATCAAGTGTGGCTTACTGAAAAAAAAAAAAAATCATTAAGTCTATGGAAAATTATGACAACTGTAGGAGATACTACAATTCAAGGAAGATCTATAAATACAAATGTGGGAAATGGAAGATGATATGACGCAAATTCAAAGTAAGTATTCAGAAACCCCAGTGCTGAATTAAAGGGACAGTTCACCCAAAATGAAAATGATCTCATCATTTATTCATCCTCATATCATCCCAGATGTGTATGACGTTCTCTCTTCTGCTGAACACAAATTAAGATTTTTAGAAGAATATTTCAGCTCTGTAGGTCCATACAATGCAAGCGAATGGTGACCAAACTTTTGAAGCTCCAAAAGCATATAAAGGCAAATTTGGGTAACTCTGCTTTACCCCCCTAGTTTCACTCAGACGTACATCAGATTATGGAAACAAAATGGGTTGTAAATGCAGTTTCAAGTTGACTTTAATGTTATAATATATTTGAATTTGATACCGGTCTGCATTTTGCTAGTAAAATATTGTTACTCTTACCTGAGTTTGTTTCAATGTCCCTGAATATCAATAAATGAATTCTCCTTTAGGTCATTTCCACAGAACAAAACAAACCTTTCGACCTATAGTAGATAACCATCATTTTGAGGTGTTTTTTTATGCAGAATGTATTAGTTACAGTATAAAAAGCTGCACTCTGGGAAGGAGAAAGACATCAGCTGTAAATGAAAGGTCAGAAGTGAATCAGCAGGGTCAGAGACAGGCAGAATAGAGAGTGTTAGCAACACTATCTCTGTATGAATGTGATTATGTGCAAATATGTGCACTACCCTGTGGGAATACATGTTTACAAACTGAAATAAAACTGACAGTGTTTAGATTGCAGCATAATATGATACTGCAATATTCCAAGTATCTTGCTTAGGGCATGTACAAAGCTGTCATCTCCCTGTCTGTTTCTCATTGTCTTTCTCATACATGTGTACACAATTTTTTCTTTTGTCTTTTATCACTCTTTTTTTTTCATAGCACTCCCCGCTGGTGCGTTCAAATATTCAAATGTCCATCCCTTTATTGAACAAAATTTTTAAGAGTGCTTGTCTTAAATATGGACCTTCCAGAATGATGTTTTACCCAAAAAAACCTCCCTGGTGATGACTAACACACTGACTCATCACTGTACACACATGGGGAACTGGCCAAAGGATGTATAAATCAGAGGAGAATGTTCTTTCCGTTTTACAGATTGATAGTCTGTTTTTAAACAAGTGATGCAATTTTATTCCTACCATTTGAAGATTATGATATTATACCATTTTTACATTATTATGCTACGTATACACCGTATAATATTAGAGTACAATATTATAAAGAGCAATACAGTATAATACAATACAATTACATAAAATGCCATTCACTAAAATGCTACAACAATCCATTTTATTGTATACAGCAATGCTGATAATATGTAGTATATCGTGCAGGTGTGATTCTACATCAACAGATACATCTCCTGAGGATTTGTTGATGGGATCTTTTGTGAGTGACTGATCTGATTAAAAAAAGATTATAAAGAGATGACAAGCTTTCCTAAAACTCTGGTAATGAAACTCAAGTCATATTACTTTAAAATCTAATACTGTCGTTCTAAACCTCTAATAATTTCCCTTGTACTCTCTCTCGTCTCTCTCTCTCTCTCTCTCTCTCTCTCTCTCTCTCTCTCTCTCTCTCTCTCTCTCTTTGCATATTCCTTATCGTTTCATGCTTGAATGTTCATTCATCAGATTTGCTCCGGCTGTTGTCATAGTATCGCTGGCTCTTCTTACACTCGACTGCTTTGTAGACTACGTAAGTACGTTACCATTTAGCAGCTACGATCACGACATTGTGAGTCAGGTATGGTCAGTGTGTCACATGCCTCTAGACGTCATGGAAACACTGATGATCACTGCAGTGTACATCTGTGAGATGTCTTAATGTCTGTTTCTATACTACACTCTGCCTCACTTTATCTTTGTCATTCTCTTTTACTTTGCTGGTCTTCTTTTGTTGTTGCAGGTGACTGTTCTGCAGCATCTCTGACATCATCAGTACAAACAAGAGCCCATGTTCTTTAATGTAAGATGAGTGTGGTTGTCATGGATACAGTAGCTGGATAGTCTGTCATGGATTTTGAACATGGCTCAGAATCACCTCAGAGACAACAGCACAACTATGAAGGTTTCATTAACTTTGACTTCGTCCTGTAATGTGACACTGCTTTTGCCAAAGGATTCAGCATCCACTCAAATGACAGTCTTTCACTAAATGGAAGCCATAAAACATAAAACAGAGATGATATTGCCTTTATATTAGTTGTTGGGAGTCATTATATAAGTCCTTTTGTACTATAAATCTTCACTTTCACCTTCACATTCTTCTTTTTTTGTTTTTTGGTGATTCACATTCTTCATGCCAATCATGGGCATGGAGGAGAATTTATATATATATATATATATATATAAGACTTAAATATTGATCTGTTTCTCACCCACACCTATCATATCGCTTCAGAAGATATAGATTAAACCACTGGAGACTTATGGATTACTTTTATGCTGACTTTATGTGCTTTTTTGAGCTTTAATTTTGGTACCCATTCACTAGCATTCTATGGACCTACAGAGCAGAGACAATCCTCTAAAAATCTTTGTTTGTGTTCTGCAGAAGAAAGAAAGTCATACACATGAGGGTGATTAAGTGATGAGAGAATTATCATTTTTTGGGTGAATTTCCCTGGAAAATTCTGCCATCATTTACTCACCCTCATGTTATTCCAATCAGGTATGATTTCTTTCCTCTGTGGAACACAAAAAGAGATGTTTGGCAGAATGTTCACCTCAGTGTCCATTCACTTGCATTGCATCTTTTTCCATACAATGATAGTGAATGGTGACTGGGGCTAACATTTCGGCTTAACATCTCCTTTTGTTTTCCAGAAAAAAAACAAAAAAACAAAGGCAGAAAGGTTTGGAACAATATGAGGGTAAGTAAATGATGACAGAATGCTCATATTTGGGTGAACTATCCCTTTAACAGGACTGAGTCAAGTGCTTTCATTTCTTCAATGTTACCTCTTTGCTTTTTTTAAACAATTAAGCAATGTCTTTATCCTCTTATATTTGCTTGTTAAAGTTTGTGAACCAAAACATGTTTTTCGATTGTTATGATCTTTGTCTGCCCTGGCTAGGTTAGAGGACATTTCCACCTATCTTTTTCAGTGATCCACTCACACCCACTGAAATACTGAAATGCATTGATGACTATCGGTCCTGCTTGTTTCAGCAAGAAAGACTGGGTTTCACAGGCCTGCTTTGTCAGAGAGCTCAGAGCTGTGATAGGCAGTACAGAATGATTGTTCTTGGAGGCCGCTTGCTGATTGTATGTCCTGACCTTCCTGTCTTCAGTACCCAGACTGAGTTATCCAGTTTCATTGAGTATATGGAAACTCCTTCACCTGTGGCTATGATGTTCCCTCACATACAGCAAAGAACAGAGAAAGAAAGAGTGACTGAAAGATTGTAGATCTGCACTGCTGTTATTTAAAACGCAAACTTGCAAAAGTAAATGTGAAGGATACATATATACATAAGACTCATATAAAAATAAAAAAATAAAAAAATAAAACATTTGTATGACTGAAAACAATTCTCAACTGGTTCTCAACTGGTTTTGCTTCAAAACCCATATGTTATATTGGACATCAAGTGGCCACACAATACTATCTGCTTAATATAGTCTGGGTCATATTTTTTCTTTTACTTTGTGTAGTTTTGTTCATGGTTTTTCAGGATGAGGGTATGACACACTATCTGTCCGTTTTGACGTCTGCCTTATTTGCTAGCTTTTACTAAGTTATGAATACGTTGAATTTTGTAGAGATTCATTGGACACATGACCTTTGACATCAACAACAATAGATATGTGAAGCGTTTTCTCCTCCCTTTAAAAGTTAAATAGCCCATTTATTTTTCCATCCTAACTGCACACAATAATATGGTTAGTTTCATTTCATTATTATCATTTGGCAGACCTACAACCCATTTTTGGGTGATCCACTAGTTGAGAACAAGTGGTTTAGAACACAACACAGATGCATGCAGTTGTACCTTACTTCGGTCTGGAGTTAGTGTCCAAGGAGAGCTTGATGTGTTGCAGCTATAATACTTTTGGGTGTCCACATTGCAGTCATCCTGAGAAGTTTTGGATACCTGCATTTGAGTCATGAGTTTCACCTGCTAATCGCTCTTTTATGCTGCCTTCATGTGCTATTGGAATTATCCTACTTCCAACTTCTGAAGTAGTAATTACGAGTATGTTGCATTCAAGTGCTTTGTTGTCGAAAAAAAAGATGTTCATTCATATATATTTCTTGAGGAACTTTTATTTTGACACCATAAAAAATATTACTCAGCTTGCTGACGATAATGGAATTTTGGTCAAATACAAGCTACTTTTACGGTGTGAAAATGTACAACATGCATCAAATGATTGCTGATATACATAAATGAATATGACCAAAAGGGCAAGCGCTAACAATTAGCTGTGTTTAGAAAAATGAATAAAACCTGTCATTCACTACAGAAACCATACTCTCCTCCACCATGTTTAAAGTTAAGGACTCCTCCCATCTTGGAAACTCGAGTATCCAAATTATCTCAGAGTTTCCCACTCATAATTATGACTTGAGGGGTCGTTCATGTGCAGCTTATGAACGATAGCACGTGAAGGCAGCATTAGTCCTCTCCACTGATGAGCCTTTTTATGGACAGTTGATTTTTATGTCTTGTTCATTCACATGACTGTGAGACTGTGCAATGCTCAGGGTGATGCTGACAGGTGCATAGAGTGCTGGCCCTCTCCCATAACAATGAAATCAAATCTCTCACAAACCCATACAGTAATGCTATAATCACATCCCACTCAGAATGTTATAGTCTGCAAGTATGGAGTAAAGGCTCAATGGTGATAATCTCTGCTCTGTTCTCTCTACGACTTGCACTGCAGTGTCACCCATGCCCTCTGGATAGCAGTACGAGTGAGTGTCAATGGCTGTGCATGATTAGTGGAGAATATAAACAATGGTGGGAGTGGAGATAATGAATGAATAAGATGAAGCTGTGGGAACGGAGAGCAGAGATGTCATTCGCTGATGCTAATGTCAACCCCTTTCATCAGCACATCTCCTTACAGCTCTGCAGACCAGCAAACAAGCACACACTCATAACCTTACACCCTCCTCCACATAAGCATTAGCAGGTCAGTGAGTGTACCTCTCAGTCATCTAATTGTTTAATTATGAGACCAAAAAGTCTGATTGGATTTTACATTGACTGTTAATCTTTTATTTCCTGTCCCAGGTATTTGCTGGTGTCCCTCAGTTGTATTACAGTTAATTCATCATGAACACTGTGCTTTTTACCTGATTGTAGCATTCCTTGATGGTCTAAATCTTGATAGAGCCTTTGTGATGCACATGTATCAAAGCAACCTCTTTCTAAAGGGGTCATGAAATGCTTTTTTTATTTGATAGTTTTATTTTCTTTCCTGAGGTCCACTGATAATGTTAGAAAAGTTTTTTGCACCAAAACAGTCATAATTTAGTAATATATGATCATTTTGCACCCTGTTTCTGGCCCTCTGTCTGAAATGCTCGGTTTTGGCGTAAGCACCTCCTTAAAACTTCAACGTAAATGGCCACTGTTAAGATTAGCTAACATCGTGCAGCCCGTCGAACAGAACCATTTTTGAAACTCAATCGGAAGAAAATGAATAAGAACCAAAACATTATAAAACTAAATGTCAGGGTTTACACATAAACACATCCAACACATTGCATCCGAATATATTTAATTGTTCATCTCCAGCACAACTGTTAACACTCACACCCTGTCTACATCGGATGCGAGAGTCGCGTCAAAAGCAATAGAACCAATTATAATTAATGATGCCTACCATGGTAGCTTCCGTAGCGGTGCATTGCATAAACAGTAAACAGATGTCCTATTCCATTTTGCAATGCATGCGGTGGCGCTACTACTGCCAACAACACAAAAACACGTTTTAGAAAGTTTGTGTCGACATGCCCAGTGTAAACATGTGTGACATATGAAATATTCATGAATGAAACGGTTTACTCATGTTTTTTTGCAACCGTGTCCAAGTGTTTTTAACTGCCCCATCCTTCAATAACAGTTCCTTTGCAAAGCTTAAATCATATTTTGACTGGTATGATATGAGCTGAACATACAATCCACTCTAAAATACGCTGAAGACACATCCACATCCAGTTTCCAGTATCATTCCATCATGCTTTCATACACCAACAACTAAAAATAGTGCAGGTGGTTGAAAGAACACGTCCATGATGCATTCTCCTCTTCAGATATGTAACTTGACACTGCGTCTTTTAAAAGCGGCCAAGATATGTATCAAGCTATCAAAGCCATTCGTCTAGTGCAGGGGTCGGCAACCTTTTTGACATGGATTTTTTATTGTCAGTGGCTGTGCCAAAAATATTTGCATGCCAAAAACATGCAAATGTATGTGATTTTCCCCTTGTGAAAATGTTTCTATTTTGCATTTTTCTAATTTAATTGTTTATTTTTCATTACAAATTATATTAAACAGTTTGAGTGAAAATTTTGGGCAAAACCCGATGATTATGATATAATCATGATCCTGCATGTGAATTTTCAGAGCATCTTAAGTGCTTTAATGAAAGAAAACCTGTCCTTTTGTGTTATGAGTTAACACAGTTAATGTCACAAATTTGCTTATTTGATGACTGATCACGAAATTGTGTGGAATCTTAAATATTTCTTATATTATGTCACTGTAATAATTTAATCACTAGCACGCAAGCAACAGCGAGAGAGGAGCAGGCTATATTATTTATATGACGTTTTTCGCACCTGCATTCCAATCTACATCTTGATGTAATCCTTCCTCATGATCACGCAGCGTGTTTTCATCAGATGAATGGGAGGCTAAACACTATTAAAGTGTGACGAGATTCGTCACGTAAATGTCCATAGTTTAAGGAGGGTGTACCTGTATGCTGGATTGGAAATCTCAAGGATTAATAGTGGTGTTTTTCTTATTACATCACGTGTTGCTCTGAAAGCAAAAAGAAACAAATGAAACACAGAATGTAGGCTGTCATCCACGCAGTCTGACCGAAGCAAAGCGGGCGCGTTTATTTGTGCGATTAACTAAAAGTGAAGCGCTACCTGCTCGTGATGTGCAAATGGATTGCATGCGCTGCACAAGTCCGTTGAGTATACTGCACATACTATATGTATGCTGTCATCCTGCAGTATACTGTCTCGTTACATTTTAACTTTATGTTTAGCCTCCCATTCAGCTCATAAAAACACGCTGCGTGATCATGAGGAAGGATTACATCAAGATGTAGATTGGAATACAGGTGCAGAATTTATATAAATAAAATAGTCTACTCTTCTCTCGCCATTGCTGGCATGCCAGTGATTACCCCTCCACGTGCCAATGCTGGCACGTGTGCCATAGGTTGTCGACCCCTGGTCTAGTGCATGTTTGTATAGAAAAACATTAAGATGTCCTGTGTAAGTCCACTTTGGATGAATCTCCAATGACAGGCCCATCTTTCTCCTCTTCACCTGTGTGACTGACTGAGCACCAGTGGTGGGCCAAAGGTGCAATGATGAAAAATAGGCATTGCATATGCAGATGTATTTGATCCTTGTGACATCACAAGTTCCACGAATTCCAAATGAGCCGTTTTTGCAGCTTGGTTTAAATAAATGCTCTTTTTCTATTAAGGAGAAAGTTTTCAGTTCTGAAACTTACAGTATGTTGTTATAGTACAATGGCCTATTATATGTCAAAAGATCAAGGGAAACTTCATTCCTCATGTTATGACCCCTTTAAGTATTTAATTTCAAGTCTAGAAGTCGTCTCAAACATAGTGCTCATTGGAATGGTACGTCATGGACCTTTGTACCTGTACATTAAGCATACATGCTGTATTTTGTGAAGACAATGTAAAACATTTCCATTCTGCTGTCAAACAACTGAATTTATCTTTCTTGTTTTACTTTCCTTACAGCACAGGTGTCTCTGTCACAGAGCTAAGCACTCAGTTGTAATTCCATAATCAGACACCCTGTGGAGGCATATGAGAGCAGGACAGAAACTTTAGGTCAACATGAAACTCCATTTGCAACCCCTTTTTACTCACATAAGCCGTGTCCCAAACGACACAATATACACTATGCACCTACAAAATACACTATGCACTCAGCCATGTAGTGCATGAATTTTCAAAGTGTAGTTTCATCCCAAATGGAACACTTAACAGTTTTAACTACACGGAAGCATTCGCCGTTTAACAGCTGATGGAAGTGACGTTTCAAGCGCACGTGATGTGTTGCTGCTAGCTTTAGCGTGTTAGCCAACCTCAGTTCAACACTTGGATCTTAAACAATGTACATATTCACACAGCTTGGGGTGATGGTAAAGCATTCAACTCACATTTGTATGGTGCTGTATCCACTGAAGCCTCGCTAGCTGTTACATTATTGACAACTGTTTTGTCAGACCAGCAGCACAGCTAGGTAACTCCACCCCTTCTGCTAACTACGGCAAGCCGCATGCACTGAGTGCATGAAGTGTCCAACATTCCACACTCCATTTTGACAGTTGAAAAAGTGCATCATCCGGGTACTTAAAGTACACTTCTTTTTGCTGCATTTTCAGTGTAAACATACTACTCGCACTACTTACACTTCAAAATGGCATAGAATAGTGCAGAAGTGTGCGGTTTGATGCACCTATAATATGATGTATTTCCGAGTTAAACAGGATATTCATTGAGAAGACACGAGTCGACACACACACACAGCTCCGTGTGTGTCTCTCTCTCTCTCTCTCTCTCTCTCTCTCTCTCTCTCTCTCTCTCGCATCCCTGGCTCCTCCTTTTATCTCTCTCCCACTGATTGGGCATCTCAGCACCGGGCGTGCAACCTCTCTACATGTTGTTCTGCTAATTCTCACAAGATTCGCATTTGCTTCTACTGAGGTTGAGGTACGGGTAGGTTTAGGAGTAGGGGTAGGGGTAGGGGTAGGTTAGGACTAGGGGTTAATGCTGCCTTCACGTGATATTTACGGAATTATCATAAATACGAGTTTCCCACTCTTAAGTTGCACATGAACGACCCCTCAGGTCTTAATTACGACAAGGAAACTCTGAGATCATTTTGATACTCGAGTTTCCGAGATGGGAGGAGTCGTAAACTTTCAACTTGGCAGAGGAGAGTGCGGTTTCTGTGGTGAATGACAGGTCTTATTAATTTTTCTAAACACAGCTAATTATTAACGCTTGCAGTTTTGGCCATATTCATTTATGTATGTTAGCAGCCATTTGATGCATTTTGTACATTTTTACAAATAGTTTGTATTTGACCAAAATTCCATTATTTTCAGCATGCTAACTGAGTAATTTGTATTATGTTGTTAAAATAAAACTCAAAATATGTATGAATGAACCTGATGGCGTCCATGTTTCCTGTTCTTTCCGACAATAAAGCTTGAACGTGACGTACTCATAATTACCACTTCAGAAGTGGGAAGTAGGATAATTCCGATAGCACATGAAGGCAGCATAAGCCCTAGGTATACTTCCATTTTTACAAGAACGCTCAGCGTTTGCGTACAGTCGAACGCAAGCCAATCAATGTAGTGTATACTCCATATAACTGAGCGCATACATAGGTGGCTGGTGCATGTGTGCTACGACTGCTAGACACCGGACTTTCTCTTCAGGAGTTTAGATGCATAAAGATGTCTTTAAATTCCTTAGATTGGTGTTAAACAAATGCAGGTATCTCCAGACCTCCTCACACACGAATTCCTGATGTACACATTCACTTTTGTTGTTTTTACATTCATCTCCTGATGTTATCGGCAATTACATCTTCTTCTGGCACTTCTTCGTGACAGCAATGGCTCAAAATGTAAGTGTTACCACCTTGTCGACCAACTAATTAGTTCAAATAACTCCAGGCGCATGCACATTCTGGAGTTAGGGTTAGGTTTAGGATTAGTGGTAAGGTTAACAATCTACTACTGATGTAATTAAATTCAGGTACTTTAAATGTAAGTACAATGTAACAACACATATGTACACAATAAGTACACTATATCAAATGCTTAAGCACATAGTAGTTAATTACACCTATTATAAAGTGGGTTTGCGCAAGATATATTCTGTATCAAACTTCAGATAATCATACAGGGAATTCAGCATTGAAATATGTTGTTGGCTATATTAAATGCATGGGGCAGTTTTACTGTTATTGTGATGGCTTCCCAACCAAATTCTAATTCTTGTAAAGTCAGTTTGTATGTGACGTTTGTGACAGTTATTGTACATAATATCTATCAAATACAGCGAGTATTACAGTATGGCTAAAAGCTTGATCAGAGAGGCGTGTGTGGGGATGAGGAGTTGGAATTTGCAGACCATGTGGAGACACAGGGCAGTAAGTAAAATGAAACCTCATGGCTGCATTGTTTTATGGCGTTTTTCCAGCATGTCACTTTCCACATGTTGTTTATGAGTTGTGTGTGTTTATATTACACAGAGGGAGGATGGAAGCACAGCTTCACATGACCATAAAACCATACGGACAGGAGAGCTGACCAGGTGTGAGGGTTACGACTACAACGTGAGAGAGAGAGAGAAAGAGAGAGAGAGAGAAAACTCTCAAGTGTTTACAGCCTGTTTGACGTCAGAGAGCAATTCTTAATCTGTAGAAAAGAGGATGCTGTTCATCAATTATTTTGTATTTATTTATTTATTTTTTGGAGGACTATCCCATTCATACTTTTATGTTGATTGGCTACCCATTGAAATGAGGTCTCAAAGTGGCAGGCTGCTTGGAGGTTACAGGGATCACACATTGAGGGATTCTTCCACTGAAAGCTCTGTCAGAATTAAGGTATAGAGTAAATTTCTCCTGAACAGTATTCAACCTGACTAAAACTGTATTCCTGCGTATGTTTAATATCAGCCAGCAGGCTGTGTCCAAAACCTAACCAGCATAGATGTACTGTACAGTATGCTTTACTGCAATGTCTATTTTTAATTTAATGACCTTTTAAAAAAAAAAAAAAAAAAGAAAATTATGATTACATTTCTAACTAAAAACAAGCATTGCAGTCATTATAAAGTTGTTGGGTTATGTCTACAGCTATTTAATTTGTTCTAAGTCACTAGATATGACATTATTGTGCCTTGGAAGCCTTTCTAAAACAATTTTCCTTAGGACGTACCTTCATACTGAAATGCCGTCAGATTATTGACTAGAATCTCTGATTGAAATGCTGACTCAGGGGCGTAGCAGTCATTTTAAAAGTGGTGGGGACACATTTGTCAGTAGGTGGCTCGCACAGACCCAACACTTACAATGCAGTATTAATATTTTACAGTATATATTAATATATAAGTATGATATAAGTATTATGTTAATATATAAGTATTATTTAATTGCATTTGTAGTATTTTAAAGATTCAAATATTGCAAATTAATTGCAAAATTTAGCTAAATTAGCTGCAAATATAAAGGGAATCTTGTGGAGCACTTGCTTCTGTTTCACACATGACAATAAAAGACTGAGCACAAGCTGGTCCTGAATAAATTATTTAATCAGTTACAATAATGACAATTGTGCATGTGCACAATTAAATTTTTTCTCTGTGCTTGTGTACAGTGGGATTTAAATGTATCCAAGTGGCTCGAGTGTTTTGACTATGTTCACCAAAATTCGTTCAGATCCATTTAATGATTCAGTGACCATTTCTGGTGATGCTAGAAGGTGGTGACAAATGAGTGTCTTGTGTGAACTGAGTTAGTCACTGAATCAACGATCTTAAAACAAATTTAACCCTTTAACATTTTTATGTTTACAGACCTACAAAGAGAATTAAGAAAAGGTTTTATGAATTATAAGAACAAAGCAAATCTATAATTTCCCTACAGTTTCTGAGCTGCTGATCATAACTTTTATCCAAAGGCAACAATAATAGTCTTATAATAATTATAATGACTTTCAATAACATCCACATGTTTTCATGTATAAAAATGAGTGTCTACATATTTGTTGACTTCAGTAAAATGTTCTAAGAACACAGCAGATCTATCTTTTTTCCTACAGCTTATCGACTGCACACCAACATAGAGGTAAAAAACAGGAGCCGATATTAAAAATAGCTTCACATATTTAACACAGATCTAGTAATCTGCTTAACTTGGCAAAAACAACCGATCAAACTTTTACCTCACAATCAAAATGTAAAAAGAATAATTTAAGGAAGACTCATGTGCTGATATAAACTCCACTACAATGTGTGCTTAAAAGAAGGATTGTCCTTTGTTTTTTCTGCAGTGCATTTCACGTAATGCTGCCAATCAAGAAAGATATGCCGATAATTAACTCTCGTTTGTGTGTATCCTCATCTCTAGATTATTAATTTAGATCAACATCAGTGCCGATAAAAAACATGGATAAATTAGGATTGTTGAAAGCAACTCTGTAGAAATGCCGCGTTGATTTGACTGTCTGACTGATGGTCTATTACATAAGGTTGTTTCATGAAACTCACCTGTTATTGGCTGGATGTTCGCTCAATCAGCAAAAAAGTAACAAAGCACAAAGAATACTGTATACAAATCCAACATTTGGACTCAGTATGGGTTTAGCTTGAAAAAGGACAAAATCACCTTTTTAAAGAGTGTTGCTACGCCCTTGTGCTGACTCATCATAAGCATCAGTAACATTAACAGCCGTTCTGGATGTATGGTCACAACATTTGATGACATACTACTCTTAAGTGTCTGTATTCATTACTTTCTCATCTGAATAACATTTGAAACAACTCAATAATTATTTGATTCTGTCACTATCACTTTATATGGTTTTACCTCTGTGTAGCTGGATGATACAGGCTCACAGATTTTTTTTTTCTTCTCAAATTCTTATGATCACCAACAATCCATAATATAGTGGTTAAGGCTCTGGATTGCAATTATAATGACACAGGTACAATCCCAGGTAGGAGAAACTGTAAACATACTAACAGAACCACCATTATGCCCTCCAGCAAGCCTCAACTGTACATAGATGGATTTGTAATTGCATTATGTTATGTCCTTTTAATTACTGTTGTACAGCACAGTGGTCAACCAGTGTTGTTTTTATTGTGTTTTATAAATAAATTGTATAAAATGATTAATTGATTGATCAACTTGGTACATGAGGACCATATGTAAAATCAACCTTAACAGCCATCTGTAATTCACAATAGTCTATCTCCAACTTCTCTTTTTTGTAACACAACTAAAAACTGATTGGAGTTATGGTTGCATAACACATAACAACACACACCATATATAGACTATGTAATCTGGAGAAGGTATTATGTGAATTGAAAAATTACACCTTTCACTTGAGATAGAAATTCCTCCACTAAAGAAAAGGCTTAAAAAAAGAAGAAAAAAAAAACAGAAAAAAAAAACAGGACACCTAGAAAGAAAGAGAAAGGGGGAGAAAAGACAGGAAAGAGTGCTGTAACAGTACCTGAGATAAAGTTACTGGTGAAAAAAGGTCTGCCAATGAGGAAAGAATTTCTCAGTATTAGGTTTCATTCCTATAAACTGTATGCACTCACGTGAACCTAGCACACTTGATGTGAAATGATTATGAATTATGATTCTTATTATTCCATAGACAAATGTAACTAATCTGAAAGAGGAAAGCAGGGAACCAAATGTGTGTGTGTGTGTGTGTGTGTGTGTGTGTGTGTGTGTGGGCAGGTTTGGGTGGTTTACGAGGAAATTATTTTAGGTTACAAACTGGTAATTACAAGGGTATTATGCTATAAATGTGGTTTATGAGGATATTTCTAGTGTCCCCATAATTCAAATCACTTAAAAAACATACTAAACGATAATTTTTTGAAAATGTATAAATGCAGAACTTTTTTTGTGATGGTTAGGTTTAGGGGATAGAATCTATAGTTCATACAGTATAAAAATCATTATGTCTATGGAGAGTCCTCATAATGATAGCCACACCAACATGTGGGTGTGTGTGTGTGTCTGTGTGTGTGTGTGTGTGTGTGTGTGTGTGTGTGTGTGTGTGTGTGTGTGTCATATCCCTTTACTGAACTGATGTATTGCAATCACATAACTGGAAAGTTGTCCAAAGAGGCAGAGAAAAGATGCTATTCAAGATAATTAAAAACAGGTCACTGTTTGGTTACTGGCAATGACAAACTTCATATTTGTATTTCTTGAAACTCTATTTTATATTTATTTTTAAAACACTGATAAACCATGTTAATTTTCATCACACCACTGATAGCTCCCAGCAAACAGATAACAAATAATACGAATGTTTTAGAGCTACTAAGCTAAAATCTACTACTAGCAATTTAATGAGCAAACTATCTAGCTAATTTCCCCCTAAATGACTTTAAATAGCTTTATCAAATGACTAAATCACATCATTTGTGATAGAAGCAAGAGATTGGCAAGCACTAGCTTTTAGTTGCGTGTGTAAGTTTACAAGCAAACGTTACCAAATCTGTACAGAAGAAGCGGTAAAACGGGATATCAATTAACAATAATTTTAACTCAGTTCTATTTCAAATTGCTACTCATTTACAGTGGCAGTCCATGATGGAATTTTCCAGGGAGGCAAATGGTTATAAATCAGTATTGAAAGATCAAACCAATAAAAGATTGCAGTGGGTCTAAATATCATGTTTTGTTATATGTGTTTGCTGGTAATTATGCTCCTGTACACAGATGAGCTCCTTTCTCGGACATCTTAAAACAGTCTTGATAGCTACTGTTGTGTTATAATCACTAACTGAATACTTGTCAATACAACAAATGAACAGAACATATGATGCAGCGCCAGTTACAGACTACGATCAATGCAAACATTTATAAATGAATGGAGAAGTAACATCTACTTCTAATACAGTACAGTATGTGTAGATGGACTCATTGCGTCGAATTTACATAGGATCCTGTCGTTCAGTCTTTCACATAATTTTAGATCTTCCAATAACTTTTATTCCATCGATATTTTGGCATATTTTAAACGTTTCTCTTCACCAGTCGCGTCAACCACAAGCAGGCTTGATGACGCATTAATGTAATACTAAAAGATAATTGGCTTGAACGGTTGCTTCTAATAATGATTGATTATAATGCGGAAGTAGGCAACTTTCATGTATTTTTGTATGCTGCATCATTTGAATATCCATTTTGATTGTTCAGCTTACTAATGACAGGAGGCTTCATGCCGTCAGCCTCCTCTGGCATTAATACCGTGATTCATACAGTAATTTAAACTTAATTGGTTACCTCAAATGAAAGAAAAAAAATGCCTATATTTCCATTAAAGGCATCTGAGTTGTGTATGTTAGTAGGTAAATTGATTAAAACAACTCTTAATTTTACCACATTTGTTGCTATGTTATTTTTTTATAAATTTCTGAGGAGGCTCAGCCTCCTCTACCTCCTCTGACGAGTCACCTCTGGTCATATACAGCCTCTACAAGTCAGTTAGTAACATTAATTATCATCTTTGCACATGAGGTTCTATTGTGGGGAAGGGGGAGGAGAGAGTATGGGCACAGCTGGGTGAAGGTATTTCCCAGAAAGGTATATGGTTCACTGTCTTGGTTTACAGGTTTGGGGAGTAACAGAATACATGTAACAGGATTACGTATTTAAAATACAAAATATAACTAAATGTATTCCACTACAGTTACAATTTAAATCATTGGTAATTAGAATACAGTTACATTCAAAAAGTATTTTGATTACTGAAGAGATTACTTTGCATTTTATTGTCATTTGTTTCATTTAATATTTAGTCCTTTCAGATGGAAAATATTTATACATATAAATGATGCGATCCAAACTGCATTTGAACAGAGGTGAAACACTTTCTTATGATGTGTTACATTCATATGAGCAGACAGAGAAGTAAGTTTGAAGTAAGTTTGGAGCAGAAGAAATAGAAATAAACCTTGTGTAAATTGTCAGCTTTACACTAAGCTAAAATGCTATTTCTAGCCATTTTACATGGCACGATCATATTTTTTTATCAAGAAAATTCATGTTGGATCATAATTTCTTTTTTTCTAGTAAGACCTTTGATATTAGGGCAAACATCGTATTCTTGATGATACATTTTGTATTGTTTTCTTGTAAAAATATCTAAAAATCCATAAAACAAGATCAATTTGATTGATCTTATTTTAGAAACAACACTGCATAAGATATTTGGGTTTTTCAGAGAATATATTTTTAACGTGTATTTTGTCTTACTGTACTGACAGAGTTTTAATAGTCAAAACAAGTGAAAAAATCTACCAGTGCTGAAGAAGTAATCCAAAGTATTTAGAATACGTTACTGACCTTGAGTAATCTAACGGAATATGTTACAAATTACATTTTACAGCATGTATTCTGTAATCTGTAGTGGAATACATTTTAAAAGTAACATTCCCAACCCTGTTGATTTATAAGGAATATTTTACTGGGGCACAGCAGAACACTGGGGCTCGTGCCCCAGTAAAAGGGGTTATGTAACACCCCTGGTGCAAACCACAAAAGTTTTTAAATTCAAGTTTAATTGGTGACTGGTTTATACTGTAAACCAACTATGTAGTTAGTTTCGACTAACCCTCTGTACTTTATAATGCAGGGCAAGGACACCTGACGGTGACAACAAACATCACACTGTCTCCAAGATCCAGTATCACCCTTTTAATACATTAGTATCAGATATACCTAACTTACTGTAGCCTTTAATAGATTTTTATTTTTTTATTTTAAATTTTTTTTTTTTTATAGTTGGTGATATTTTCAAGACAGCCTCATTATCAAAAGAGTCTAAACTGAGGCCCCCAAAACTGCATGGGACATGTACAGCAAACAGATTTGCTTTTAATAGTCAGTCAGCACCCAGATATTATCTCTGCTACAGTTCACATTTTAGATTGTTATTGATGACTTTTCTTACAACAGAGTCAAGATTTTCACATGTATTACTATAAAACAAAATCAAGTAAGCATTTATTCGAGTACATTTCGGCTCCATTTAAATCTCTCCATTTACTGTAAATCGTGTTTCATTAATGAGTATTTTAGGAGTTTTGTGATCATGAAACTTTTTATTATTAGCTTGAAATGGGCACAGGACACTGGATACAGGTTTGCGTATTGGACAGCCAAGGTTGTGCTGTTATGAATCCAGTCTTTCATGTGCGTCAACGTTCAACAGCGGTCACAAATCAATGCACTGTCTCTTTAAATGAAGAGAAAGGTGGGCGTAACTGGGTTGCGCTGAGAGCGAAAGTGGGGCGGGGATAACATGAATATGTATTAGACTTGTTTCCCCTTAGAGACTCATCGCAGATGAATGATACAGATTTGGAAGAACCACGCACGGCTCTTTCGCTTTAATCACTTCCAGTTGATCCGACACTTCCACAGTAAGTGTAAATGGAAAGAAACCCTCAGTGGATGAATGTGACTTCACAGTGCAAACGAGCGCGCGTCGCTTAAGCCACAAATATTACCGGTCGCGATTTTTCTTTCAATTGGATTTCAACAGTAAATTTTGCAACTTGTCTCAACGTTGAGATATTGTAATTATTTTTAAAGACTTTACTAATTCAAAGACGATATGGACACCATATTGGACAACTTCGCTTCGGACAAACTTTTTCCCAATTCCAACCTGTTGGACCTGGAGGATCTGAATGAGAGCGATTTCTTATCCAATGTGGTACGTCAAAGCTCTTAAGCATCTTCCATCATTTTGATCAACAACTATATTCAATATTCAGAACCTGTTTTTATTAGCTGGATGTCTTAATAATTGCAATAGTATTTTTCCTGTCTTCATATTTTGTCTTTTATATCATACTACCTCAAGGAGCTAAGAAATGTATTATTAGTTATGATTATTACATTATAGCCTATATTATTTTATATCCCATCGTTCGTTTCATCAACAATCATAGCTAACATTGCCAGACTGACCATGAAGTGTGACATCAGACAGGAACTTTTATTCAGGCTTCACTGTTTTGCATAATATTAAGTTTGTTTAATTCAATGCTTATTTCTCACACGTGTCTCAGTGTTTATTTCTCACACGTGTCTGGCATATTGTGCTGCAAATTAAACCTAAACAAGGTCAGGAGTTGTCAAGCTGTGAAGTTTGCCCAGCTGCACACAGATAGGGGCACTGGTAAAAAACCCCAGTTGTTTATCAAACCACGCCCACATAAACGCCTCCATCCTGTTGCACCAAGCCACGCCCATATATAGCTTTCAAACCACTCCCACAGATCGCTTCATCCTGTTTCTCGTGTCCGGCCACACAAGGTAAAGTTAGAGAGTATCCCTGTCTATAAAACTGAATAATGTCACTGGATACTTCAGATACACACACTGATATAAAATGTTTCACAACTGACAAGTTTACCTGGCACAGTAAAGTAATAGACTGAGAAAGCGAATTCAGTTTAGAACATATAGTAGCTATAACGTTATGTTTACATGCTAAAACCAAGAAGAATCAACTGATTTAGGTGATATTTATTTGTTATTAGCCGGAGGTTATGATATAATATCTTAATGTGAGCCAATATGCCTGTATGAGTTATCTGGGGTCAAACTGTAAAGCATCTTTATACCCACTCAAAGAAATATTACGAAAACAGTTAAAACATCAAAAGTTGGCCAAGAGTACAAGTTAGGTTTCTCTGCTATTGCAAGTAGATGAGTGCAAGAATTGTCTTCAACAAATAATCAACAGAAATGTTCAACAAAAAATTGAAACAGCATTTTGTAATGTGCAATGCTCTGTGATTATTTGCAGACTTGAATTAGGTCAGTAGGAAAGTAGAACTGTATAATAGGCCAGGTTTTAATTGTAGATGTGATTCAGTTAAGGCTAGCATAGTGTTCCATGTGCATGTCATCTATTAGGAGCCCAGGACAATTCTGCAGTTTCCACAGTGATTCAGTTACTCCTAAAATGTCTCGAGCTGACACACATTCACGCTGAGGCTCTTTAAATCCTTTGCGAGAGAGAGAGAGAGAGAGAGAGAGAGCACATGCAAATATTATGAGGACCAGGCAAGATACAGTTTTGACCTTTATTTTAACAGGGAAGGTGCAGCATCATCTTTTCTACAGTCTAAAGGGGGATGGGCAGACAGGCCAGGTATATGGCAGTGTCTCATAAGTCTAAATACTATGCTCTGAAACTCAATGTGGTATCTCTATAAGAAAATATATCATGTATTATCCCAGCCGTATGGCTGCACTGCCCTTTTTTTGCTTGTCATTTGAAATTATGACACACCTGTGGAGAGAAAAACAGACAGATAAATGAGTCAAGTCATTTTTATTTGTAAAGTGCTTTTCACAACACACATCATTTCAAAGCAGCTTTACAGAAAATTATGCTTTAACAGAAAAAGCTGTAATATAGTAATGTCTTCGAGTCATAATAGTGTGGTTTAATAAAAAAAAAAAAATTGCGCCTTAAAATAAATAATAAAAATAATTATATTTATATTTATATTTACACCCCCAGTGAGCAAGCTTAAGGTGACTGTGGCAAGGAACACAAAACTGTATAAGATAATGGCTAATGGAGAAAAATAACCTTGGGGGAAAGCAGGCTCACTGTGGAGGCCAGTTCCTCTCTGGCTAAACAGCATGAATATAATGCCAATATTAGTTATTTATGTGTAGTACAAGTCAGGGTCTATCTATTATATATGATATAAGATAGATAGATAGACAGACAGACAGACAGACAGATAGACAGATAGATAGATCATTTATAGTGACATCTGACTTCAATAACCTTCAAGCTAATATTTTTCTGGCTATGGATATCTAATGAATACATGTCTGTCTGCTTGTAATACTTGCTTTTGTGCCTGTCTATCTGTTTCTTTGCTGGTCTGTCTGTTGGTGAGGGTATTTAACAGGTAGTATTCCATCCAGATGTCCCTAACTGAGTAACAGCTGTGCTCCAGTTCGCCCTGTAAGGACCTGACTGAGGAGAGAGTGATGATGGAAAAAAGAGAGAGAGGCTTGTGAGTGAAGGAGGCTTATTCACAGCCCCTGATAGCTGTCTGTGTAGTATGTGCGCACAAGCGTATGCATGCCACTGTGCTCCTGTGTTGGTGTGTGAATGGAGGTCTGTGAAAGACCACTCCAGACCCTCCATGGTCCCCGCTTTACTGGCCCTTGAAGGCTCAGTGAATGACTGCCTTGTACCCTCAGAGAGGAAGCTGCTCACGCTTCTCCTGGGTTACACACACACACTCTGACCTCAGGGACAAATAATAGTGTGTATCTGTTCATTCACCCTGCCATTATATTTATAAACGTTGGTGGTTCACTCCACCACTATAGATCTGAGATATATTTATAACCCGGAATTCTTTCACACTGTGACTCTCTCTCTGTGCGCACTTCTGTGTGTTTAAATCCAGACTTTAGTATAATTGCATGGCTTGTGCTGAAGGGTGGAAATCAGTACACTCTACTGTGTGTTAAAGCTAAGATCACAGAGAGGATAACCACACCACAACAGTACTAAAAACTCAGGCTTCAATTATTGAAATGCTGTATTTCCATAGTACATTATATAGGAAATGCTGCTTTTGTTGTGTTTCTCTCTCTGTCTGTGGATTCATAGAGTTGTTTTTATACTGCTATTTTTTTTAATTTTTTAATTATGTTTTTTTTTTTTTGTCTGTAAACTGAGAATGGCTTTGGTGACAGAGAGAATGATTCACTGTGTTAATCTCATAAATAGGCTGCTGCAATCTGTCTTTTTCGGGCTCATAAAGAAAAGGCATTTGTTAATATAGAAAAAGTAATTGCTGACAAAAAGCCATTAACACATATCTTCTGGAGTATGTGAAAGACATTTGATCTCATCACACTCTAAAAGTGGTCATAACAATTGAAAATAAGTTACAGAAGTTTTAACTCCATAAAGAAAGGCTACCTAGAATGTCTATTCAGTGAAATTGAATCACAATTATTCATAGTATGTCATTCTTTTATGGATTATAGTGACATACTGACTCTTAGCGTAATCTTATCAGTGACGCAGAGTATGTCATTTCACTCAAATATCATCAGTAAATCTATGCAAAAAAATCAGTGTGGAAGTTTGTCAATGACGAAACAAACACATTTACCTGTCAGACATCATTAACCTGTTCTTTCACCTTCTAAACAGGAAAGATGAAGAGAAAACTGAATAGCAGGGGTGGACTAAAGCTTTTCCTCAGCCTTTGTTCTGACTAGAAGAAGATGACTCAGATTAAAGGCCGTAGGAGGACATTGCATGTCTAAACTCTGCTAAAGCAGAGGAGATGATAACTAAAGGTTTGGCAGGTTCCACCTGTCCTAAAGTCTCTTTTTGCTTTGCTGGTAGTTCTTGTAATTCTTGTAAACTCTAAACCTGAAGGGATTGGCAGCATGAACACCATACTGTATGTAATACCTGAATCAAAACATGATGTATTTAATGCATTTAGAAGATGGGTGGTTCTTGCAATCTTCAGTACTGATCTGAGATCAATAAGGCTATTTCTACTGTGATGTGTAAGATCTGACTGAATTCATGAATTATGGTCTTAGATTAGTGAATAGAGGCAACTTCTACCAAAAGTCTGGAAAGGGAGAGGGGGTTAGGGAGTTATTTCTTGACATTGTTGTTATTTGGAGTTGGGGGAAGGTGAGGAGCATCTGGAAGGGAGATGCAGAAGTAAGAGCAATACATTCCTCCAGAATTTTCTCTTAGGTGTATTGAATGCTTCTGATGGAACTTGTGCCCATAAAAAAGAAAGAAAAAAAGTGAGAAGGAAAAGGAGGAAGAAGTGTTAAAGAGAGGTTGCGTAATCTTCAGAATGATTCAGCCAACGAGAAAAATAATAGTGATACAGCTCTAACTGTCACTCTCGAAATTCTCGTCATTTGTCGGCTACAATTTAGATGACTGTTAAGAATGAAGAAATCATCAAGCACTCTCGGTGTGATACAGAATTGAGACCACAAAAGTTCAACTCATGATCTCTTAGTTAGCAGCTCCATAAATTATCCCACATCTCTGTAGGTCCTCACAATGCAAGTGAATGGGTAACAACATTTTGAAGATCCAAAAGCACATAAAGGCACCATAAAAGTAATCCATAATGCTCCAGTGGTTAAATCAATATCTTACGAAGCAACATCATAGGTGTGGATGAGAAACAGATCAATATTTAAGTATTTTTTTTACTATAAATTCTCCTCCATGCCCAGTAGGTGGCGATATGCACAAAGAATGAGAATCGCCAAAAACAAAAGAAGAAGAATGTATAAGTGAAAGTAAAAGTGGACATTTATAGTAAAAAGGACTTAAATATTGATCTGTTTCTTACCCACACTTATCATATAGCTTCTGAATATATGGCTTTATCCACTGTAGTTATATGGATTACTTTTATGCTGACTTTATGTGCTATTGGATCAAAATTTTTGCTACCCATTCACTTGCATTTTGAGGACCTACAGAGCTGAGACATTCTTCTAAAAATCTTTGTTTGTGTTCAGCAGAAGAAAGAAAGTCATAAACATCTGGAATGTCATGAGGGTGAGTAAATAATGAGAGAATTAACATTTTGGGGTGAACTGTTACTTGAAATGTGATGTGATTCTTTGCCTTACATTTCTTATCCGTTCTGCATGGCAGAACTTTGAAAAGAGTGATTCAGGTACGTTGAGTGGAAGTTGAACGAAAGGCCTTACTAAATGAGAAATAGGGAAGGGCTCTGTGGGCAGCGGTATTACGCAGCACTGCTTTACTCTGTAAAGGTTAAGTATGTCTGCTGTTGTCATAACTTTTGCTTTGGGTTTTACACCTGTTCACATGAGAACCAAAAATAGACAGAATAGAAAGTTCACTAAGTCTGCGGTTAGGTGTGTTCGTAAATATGTGAGCATGCTTTTAAGCAAATACAAAATAACTAAATCAGCAGTTAGCACATTGTGACCTCAGGGTGTGTTAACTTGGGTCCTGTCAAACCAGATCTTTTCCTTTTTCAAATTGCTAGATGTTTTGCATAGTATTGTAGCATTTGTAAAAATAAATTATAGACTAGCATGGGCTAAAGCAATTGTTAGTTGATAATAGTGGGCACTGACTGTTTTCACCCCAGCTTAAAGTACACACACCTGCCCTGTTATTGAAACATAATCTAATTGAAATAACCTCACAAACAATAAAATAGCCCTCTAGACACATGTTAGTGCTCAGTGATGTACCTGTGTTTTGGGGACAGTCAGAAAGGTGAAATTGAAGTGATTTCACATACTTAATGGGTCTGGCCAGAAATTAAGAGTTTAAAATACCTCAGATTTATTATTCTTCATTCCTGTAGGTTTTAGCATGAGTTGAGTGACATGTCAGAACTCCTCCTGTTCTCTAGGCTATCTCAGTATCTATCTCTGTCACCTTAGGGGAGAGCAGAACATTGGATATTTTAAAGTGTCAGCCCACCGCTCTGTTCAATGACCCTTTGAACTGTAGTAGGTTTAACCTCCATAGTGAGGACACATATTGGCACTTTTCCACTACACGTTATGGTTAGACTCGACTCGACTCTGCTCGCTTTACTTTTCTGAGCTTGCTTTTCCACTGCAGTTTAGTGCCGCCTCAACGTGGGTGGGATTATTGGCTGATCGTCATAGTTGCGCCGCTTCTACTGCCGTGACATCATCTTAAACACGACACAAACATTACTGACCATAAACAATAACACGACCGCTAGCTGTAAGCTACTAGCTCATCATGCTGAATAAAGCAGTTGTTGCATGGTGATTTTACACAAGTGTAACAGATAAATTGGCCTGGTTGTTTTAGAAGCAAGCTTTCCAGTAGCTGATCAACTAAATAAAGTGAAGCTTTCAAGCAGAATATAGAATTAACGTAAAAAAACGTACCATCCTCTATTGTGGACTCCAACAACGCCGAGTCCAGGGCACTCTCCCTCCCATTGCTCGCCGGTCTATTGCCATAGATAGTGTCCATTTGGTCGAACCACTTCCACTTTCTTCTGTTTGAACCACTCCAGCTGTTGTGGTCCTTGATGGTTCTGTAGTCACTTTTAAGTTTTTTTAACTTTCCCCTACACTGTTGGTAGGTCCGGTGGTAGCCGTGTGCGGCCAAAAGCTGAGACACTTCCTGAAAGACTTTTTCGTTTCGCGTTGTTTCATTTGTCGCTAACGAGAGGAACATCTGCACCTCGTTTATTGACCATGGCATGGTTTTGCGCACAGCCATTTCTTTTTACAATTCGAAAGTCGCGTGAACAAATTATATTGCTGTCGCTGTTGCTAACTTTAAAACTAGCTGGTTGATGTCCAGTGTCGCAAATCCAGTGACGCTGGTAGTGATGATTCTCTCTGACAAATCAGTGATCTGCAGGGTTTTGACGTCACATTTAGTATCGGCTCGGCTCGCTTGGAACCTCGACTGAGGTGGTACTAAAAAAAGCATCAGGTACCAGGTACTGTCCACAGTGGAAACCCCCAATAGACAGGGCCGTAGCTAGTGGTGTGAAAGGTGGTAATGATTCTATGGGTCCACAGGTCCAAAGGGGCCCATAACAAATTCTAAACTGTATTTTTTAATAGGAAATGGGCCCAGAGCAATATAGAGTCAGGGGGCCCAGAATACCTTGCACGGCCCTGCACAGAGAGTTCTGTTTCAGTTTATAGAAACAAACTGCAAACTACCATCATGATGGGAAGAACATTCCAAGATATCTAGTTTAGTATGACCCTCTCTTCATTTCATTGTGAACATTTCCAGCAGTGGTTGGGTAATGGTCAGGGCAATTTCTGTCTTATATCTAGCACATTCATCTTGCTTTTGGTCAAATGTGTTACAGCGACTCAGATGTTGGCCTGAATATCTGCCAAAAGCTTGATCAAACAGGAAAGTCTGAGCTGGAACACATTATTTTACAAAGAAAGACAAGAGTTTTGAGAAAATTCTTAACTGTATCTGCACTCTTGGGGTGTGCTGAGATGTGTGTTTTCACTCTTAACCTTAACAAAGAGCATGCATGACATGTCCTTAACATGTGATATACAAAAAGGGGACTTTGATGTTCCAACTTTTAAACTGAATTACCATGTTCTTAACCATCTTAACCTGTGAGCCCTGCAGAAACATATGTCTACTCACTCTTAACTCTGTCTCACCCCTTATCCTCTGAGTAAACATGTCAGGTGGGTGTCAGTGTTTGCAAGAACATGTCGTCTGCTTTCCTTTTACTCAAGGTCCCTAACTCAGAGATCTCCCATTGTTTTCCCATGCTCCCTCTCTAATGAGGTTCAAAGACCTGGATGATTATGTTAATTACATAATGACTTCCAGGAATATTTCAAATCTGGCGTATGGTAGAGATGTTAGTATTGAGAGTTAATGATGTTAATTATCACTCCAGTGGATAATATGTTTAATTCCTATCACAACTATGTCTGTTGCATTTGTTCCTTTCATGTGTAAAATTACATTTACCGAGAACTTTATTAAGAACACTATGGTGCTAATAAAGTGCCTGACGTGGTCTTCTGCTGTTGTAGCCCATCCGCCTCAAGGTTTGACACGTTGTGCATTCTGAGATGCTATTCTGCTCACTACAATTGTACAGAGGGGATATTTGAGTTCCCGTAGCCTTTCTGTCAGCTCGAACCAGTCTGGTATTCTCCGTTGACCTCTCTCATCAACAGTGTGTTTCCATCCGCAGAACTGCTGCTCACTGGATGTTTTTTGTTTTTGGCACCATTCTGAATAAACTCTAGAGACTGTTGTGTGTAAAATCCCAGGAGATCAGCAGTTACAGAAATACTCAAACCAGCCCATCTGGCACCAACAATCATGCCACAGTTGAAATCAAATTTGTTCCCCATTCTGATGGTTGATGTGAACATTAACTGAAGCTCCTGACCCATATCTGAATGCTTTTATGCATTGCACTGCTACCATACGATTGGCTGATTAGATAATCGCATGAATAAGTAGGTGTACAGGTTTTCCTAATGAAGTGCTCAGTGAGTGTATGTTTGATTACGTTCAAATTCAATGATTATTTTCATGATACGTTATACAGGAATGCATTATAAGAGAATCAACGTTTCTCTCGTCTCCTTTTCTTTCTTTCCCCCTCCCTTACTGTGGACAGATAGAGACAGACTAGACTCTGTATAGGATACTCTTCTGCTCAGGGATGCGTGTTTCCACAGGCTGTTTTGACTGACAAAATTACAGAGTGCAGAGCAATCTGAAACAGGGGGATGGGGAACACATCTGGGAGACCCCCAACCCCTCCCAAAGTGCAATATAGCATCAAATAGAGGGGAGTTAAGGGGATTCCTTGATCCCAAGGAAGGATTCCCTTTCAGTCACATACTGATCCACTTCCATATAAGTTAAAGTTGGCCTCACTGTCTTTTAGTTTCTTTTTCACCCAGTCATGAAAATACAGTTCAAACTTGTCTCTTTCTTGCTCTGTGCCACCCACTATTTCTCATCAAGAAGAGCTCGCCTGGTTTTGTGGCCCACAGCGGCTCCTGTCTAGAGGTGGGGCTGAAGCCCAAGTGCCTCCTGTGGTCATGGCCAAAACTTAAGAAAGATCTGGAACTAGAATTTAGAAACCAGCAACATAGGAAAGAGAGAGGGGGAAGGGAACTAAGAGTTGTATTTGGAAAGCTAGAATGGGACAGAGAGAAGGAGAAGAAGGTGGTAAGAGAATGACAAAGAAAGAAAGAAAGAAAGAAAGGAAGGAAAAAAGAGATAGGGTGGGAGAAAAGGAGAGAAGGAATAGTTGAGCACAGGTTTAGATGAGAGAGCAGGGTCTCTAATGTGAAATATAAAAAGCCTTTTCAGTACTTAATTCAGAAAGTTCCTAAAGGGCTCTGTGCTGTATACATAGACAACGACAGAGAATTTCCAATAGCAAAAAAAAAAAAAAAAAAATAGATACTCCTAGACAGAAAATAGATTAATTGAAGAACTAATTGAGACTTTCATTTAAGTCTCCTCCTCCTCCTGAAAAAAATAATCCATCAATCTCATGTGTGTCCTCAGAAGATATCTCAACAATGTCTCACATTGCACTCTCATTTTCCAAGTTACCAAAGTCTGCAATCAAAAAGATTTCAGCATTTAATTTAATTTAATTTAATTATATCCAGCTGATTTTATAGTTATACACTTAATTTATCAAGAAATGTCACATTTGTTTCTATTTTTATTTCTCCTATGGAATTTTAGAATAAATATCTGAGACAAAGTTGATACATAATTGAATTCTTGATTAAGTCTCCTGAGTGATTAAAGAGCAACCTCTGGATTGTCCTGATCTCCAGACTGGTGGCTCAGACCCTGGTGTCTGTCTGGTGGTAAGCATGCAAGTTACAGACTGCAGCTGTGAGCTTGACGGCATGCCTGTAATGCCTGTAAATCCCTCACCTGTGAACACCTGCAGAGGCCTGGCTCTCTCACCCACGCTTCTGGCTCATCACGCATGCTGAGCTGATCATAATGAGCGTTAGTTCATAACTTTCCTCCCTGACCCGTCTCAGATCTCTCATCGCTGCCAGCTGGAAGCTGAATCTAAGAATATTAATTGGCTTTAAAGTGCAGATGTGCTAGTTTGTAGAAAATATGGCTTAAAATGCATCCTCACTCTATACTCACACATGAAAGAAGCTGTCCCTCATATTTAGGGCAGGAAAGCCAGATTCAGTGCAGATGGGTTATTATTTCATGTTTGGAAGCTCAAGGGAAAGCTCCAAATATTTAGATATCTAAATACGATTTATCAAATCATGCTGTGGTTGAAACTGATTCATAATTCACATGAGGGAAACAAGATTTTAATTGCACTACACACTTACTAGTGTAAACACTAAATATCTGCAGAATTCAGCTTCAGTTCAAGAATGTCTACCCCTCTTTTTTCTCTCTGACTCAGTTTCGCCACTACCACTTGGAGAAATAATATCCTCGTTGTGACTTATTGTTCTCAGAAAAAACTCTCCTTCTCAGCAAGAGGCACATATTCCCAAACATTCTGGATTTGGTTGTATTTCCAATTCCACTGCTGCTGAATGACAAGCCGCTCCATGCACACCCTGTACTCCAGCGCCAATATGAGAAGCCCTCTCCTCATTTGCATACTGCACTCCGATTGGCTGGAGCGCAGCTGGAGGTCTGGAATAAGGGAATGGAATGCAATGAGTTGAGCAAGCATGCAGTTCACCAGCCTGTTCACCCAACCAGCATTACTTTTAAAAAAAAGATACAATGAAAAAATAGGGCTTTGCTCAGCCTGTGCACAGATGCATTATACTGCTGCAGCTGTGGTTTCTTTACAACCAGATAGGAGGAGCATAAAAGTGACAAACCGGAGATATTTTAAGTGACAGGTTTTGCAAGAAAAATGCCCTATTGCATTGTAAAAAAATAAGCTCAGAGAGTTTAAAGGAATAGTTTACCCAAAAATAAAAATTAAACATTTAATTTACTCACCCTCATGTTGTTCTGAACCTGTATTACTCCATGAGATGTTAGGCAGAATAAAGCCTCAGTCATCATTCACTTTCATTGTATGGGGGAAAAAAAGGATGCAATGGAAGTGAATGGAGGCTGTCAGTCCTTAACATTCTGTCTAACATGTGCCATGGAAGAAAGTTATACAGGGTGAGTAAATCTTTTTGGGTGAGCTATCCCTTTAACCATTTAAATAACATATACAGTATTTCCTTTTTCAAGTTACAAAAGGTGTATGAACGATTTCTGATTGCCCTTCTTTTCTTGGATATCTGAGCTCATTGAGAGCATAGCATAGGAGGAAATTCCTATGTTAGTGTGTGTGTGTTTGCTTCTTGTGTAATTGACTATTGAAATTGTACAGTTGGGGGATGGCTTCAAATGATTAAATGCAGAAATAAGACTCTCTCTTCCTTGTTCTGCTCAGTACAACTTAGATAAAATCATTCTGTGAATGATATTACACAAGATAGTTGCACGGCAACTAAAGGCACAGACAGATGTCACTGAAGAGGGCTGAAGAAGCCCCAGCTTCCTAGATAAGAGTGACACAAAAGATATGTGCTGTGTACTGTGCTTCTACTTCACATTTGAAGTGTATGGTTGACATACAGTATGAAGGGTGTAAGAGTTAAGAGTCTCTTAAATGTCCCTGAGAGGTCTGTTGTTGATAGGACTGTTCAAGCTCAATGTTTGTCAGTAAGGTTGCTTGAAGACCTGCCTCTTACCACTGATCTGTTTTGCCATGTTGGATGGCTTAATTGAGCCACTTTCAATAGATATTTGAGTGGGTTTCTCCAGTCTTACAGGAGCTCATGCATTTTGCCTTTATATATGAGGAAAATAAATATGGTTTAATAAATGTGCTTTTTATTAAAAACGAAGTGGAATTTCAGAACTCTTGCATCAGCATCCCAGCATTGCATCATTACCAATAGCCATGGATGATCAGACAGAGATGGCATAACAAACTCTTAACTGATACAAAACAGGAAAAAGCTTTATAGAGAGATAAAGCCATTAAGAAAAACACTCTGACTGTCTGCTCAGATAACAGAAGTATACATAGACCAGGCAGTTGAACACATTAATACAGGTTTTAACAGATAAGACCTTCATAAGGTCTTGTCGTAATAGGGATCAGTTGTGTTTGCTTTTTGCCTTAGGCTACTGTATCATCATTTTTTTTAGATGTGATTAATTGTTCACTACTACTAAAACTCATTATGTGAAATATCACCTTCAGTACGGATTAATCAGGTCCGTCAACATATCCGCCAGAAGCATTTCAGAGCAAGAACATTTAATGAACATCAAAGTTTCAGGGTGGGACTGTTTATATTTCACGCCCAACGGTGGCGATTAGTTTGGCCCTGACGGCATGAGTGCTGCGTCCTTTCACAAACCCCATCATCAGGGTGTTCCCAGGATGTCATTAAACAAACAATATGTATAACTGCCAGTTCAAGCTTTACCTCCTGCTCCTCTTTTGCTTTAGCTTCCATATGGTGAGCAGTGTTGGGGGAAGCTACTTTAGCTATTCATAATGTAGCTAAACTACATTAAAGCTATTTAAATAAGAAAATATTTTTATACACTGTATATATATATATATATATATATAAAACAATAAGATTAGATTATTAATTGATGATATTGAAATATATCTATGATATATCTTTAATTAAGGTGACAGCAAATGAAAAGTTTCAATTTATACTCGGTGTAAAAACACCGTTTTTTATAATACCGAGTTGAAATATATTGATAAACGTCATCAATTAACTATATATTTTGCTTAAAAAAAGACGACATACTTCAGGCAAAGTCCCTTTAAGGCTGCATAGGGGCTCAAGTGAATTAGTGAGTCATTTATGTGAACAGGTTCATTTACATGAACCGTCAGAATGAACCAACTCACTAATGTAAATCATTGGGATTTAAAATTAATGAATTCCCAAAGCTACCATTTACTGTAAGTGAATCATTTATTTAAACTGGTTCATTTACATAAACTGTCCAAAATATTCGATTCACTTAAATGATCTGGATTTACCAGCGCCACAAATGAGAGGACTTTAGGTAGCGGGTTTGTTTATTCATTCGGCTCTATTCTTGCTTTCACAATACAATGTGATAAATTTAGCATTTTGTGATGATAAACTGGCAATCGTTGACAAATGTAGCTTGTTACTGAATATAGCTGAGCTACTGTAATGCTACTGAAAAACGTAGTTAAGGTAGTAGCGTCACTGCTTTTAGTTAGTTATTCCCCAACACTGATGGTGAGCAAAAAGTTTAACCAGACATCACAATACATGAAGCCATGCATTTCTGAGCAACAGTGCTTCTTTCTTTCCAAATTTTCATTCTTTCTTTTCAAATCTTTATATTTAAGATTCTGTTTGGTAGACTGGGGAGAGCCAGAGTAAACATGCACAATGACCTGGCTTTCATGGTCTTTAATTCACAGAAGTAAGTCACACAATGGTCAGGGGTTTGTGTGGGAACTCACACAGGTGGAAAGAGTGTGAAAACCTGTGGCACAGCAATGGTTGATATGGTTTATGTGTGCACGTGTGATATGTGCATATTGTAGCAGCTTGTTCATATGCTCACTGCTTTACAGGTGTGCCATTCACACACTGTCCCCGCTCACCAGGATGTAAACATTATCAGGTCCTCACACACCTTCGTCACACCCCTCCTCAGCAAACACACATTCACACATAGCACCATGCAGACAGGTATGTGTGTGTACTCACATGCACATGCAATCTTACAAATAAATGCACTTATGCGTAAAAGAATGCATATCTGGCTTTGTTGATGTCTCTTTCTTTCTTCCACACATGCCTTGCGAGCTAAATGACAGGAGGAATTTTACCAGTGTTCCTTTAAAGAGCAGCTATATTTAAACCATATCTCCAAACAATATTTTGTCTGTGGGTTTAAAAAAGTGGTGTCATGAATTCATCCACCAAATGATTTACTTCTCTTTGCATAAAAGCATACAGTATGTTAATGTAGTTATAGAATGCTTTGGTTGTGTACTGGGTGCACATGCGCAGGAGAGGGTTGTTCAGTAAAAGCAAGTTCCTCGCATCAGGCCAGTCTTCTGTGTTTCTTTAAGATCTACATAAGATCGTAACAGTTAAAGCCTTTTAAAAATGTCTTGTGGTCTCTCCCTACAGCACTTCTCAGAGCAGATGGAGGACTTCTCCAATGACCTTTTCAACAGCTTTTTCGATGATCATCTGTTGGCGGAGAGGAACCCATTGTTGGATATGGATCTAGACCCTCCAACCCCTGACATCCATGCTGATCACAGCTACTCTCTCAACGGGGACTCTGCCCCACAGAGCCCCTCCATGCCCATCAAATCAGACGACGACGCAGGTTAGCAAACAGCATAGTGTTTTTTACTACTTTACCCATCCCTGTTTAGACACCACGGCTGGATCAAAATATCGATTTTGAAGAATCACAATATCGATTCTTAAAATCACAAGATCAATATTTTACTTTTACTTTAAAGTTGACTTCAGTTTTGGTTGTGTTGATTATAATTCCTGTTAAATAAATAGCAGTTGAACTGCATAGTTTGGGCCCTGTTGTTAATATTTGAAATTAATATTTTCATAATGTACAAAGGTAGAAGTTTCCCTGTATAAATGGTGACATTTTTTCAGATGTAAGCAAAATGGACATTATAACTTGAATGAAATTAAACTGTATCAAAATTGGAATCAAATCGAGAGCTTGTGAATCAGAAAGGAATAAAATCAGGAAATCCATATCGATACCTGCTAGACACCCCTCACTCTTTTCCATTCACACAGAAAATTGCCTACCTAATTGATCATATACTCAATTTCTTCAACATCAAGTAGAGATTTTAGCGGAGTCCTGCATTGTTCAAATGGTCAACTATCAACAGCTTTATTTTTCTATGAAGTCTCTCTCCTTCTTATCTCACCCATGCAGTACAGGGTTCCTTGATGCAGCTCTTGCCAAGAGCTCAGTCTACCAAAGGAAACTGGGAATTCCAGGAAGACAGCCAACACGCACACTCGCTCACTAATTCTGTCTCTCTCTCTTTCTCACACACACCATGTTTCATGCCAGGGAACTGTAGTCATCCATAAAATAAAATAAAAAAGGGATCTGGCTTCCAGCTTCAGATGGAGAATTGGTAGAGAAATGGGGGGGGGGGGGGCTGTCTCAGAGTGTTGCATCATCCTGAACTTGAGTTGACTATGTAAGGAATGTGTGTGCAGACTAAGAGTGAAGCTTCTTTCCAGTGAGGCTTTAAATCCACAAAGCCTTAAAGTAGTTTGAAGGGGCTCTAGGATTTCTTGAGCCTTTTAGCCAGAATGCTCTGAGCACCCAAATGCGTTGAGGATCCAAAATAAAGGCTAAAATCCTGCACCATTCTGCAATTTAATATAAGGAGTTTTTCTTAACATGATAATGTTACTGTTTTGTTCTGTGTACCTTTTAGTGAGAGGGTTAAGATGACCACAGTGAGTTCAGGTGTTGCAGCAGTGTGTTATGTCCCCTCTGACCATAAACCTGCCCCTGTCTGTGGTATAAAGACTGTGAGCAACTTTAGCAGGCAGTAAAAGTGAGCACTGGCTGATTCACTGCTTTGTGTCCTGTTGCTCTGCAGTAACTTTGAACCTGCTAATGAGCATCACACTTCCGTCTCTGCCGGCCAGGTGTCGCCCCACTATGATATACCTGCTGTCCCTCAGACATCAAAGTCTTAGAGTGCCCTATGGGCATGACCTAATGGAGATTAGCTTCTTTAGAGAATAAGGAGGGTCTTGGGAGATTTACATGTAGAATTAAAATAACTTTTGCCCAACTAATTAAGTAATAACAGCTCTAAACTACACTTTAGCTACCTCAAGGAGAACCACTGATACTGAAGGTCAGTATCATTGCTGCTGTCATTTGTTAAAGGATTCAAATATTTAGGACTAAATTTAGGACTAGTTCACACAAAAATGAAAAAGTATTGCCAATTTCAAAACAATGGCAGTTGATAGGGACTCACTTTAAACCTAAAAAAAGTGTCTCAATTGTCATATTGCAAGTTTTCTGAAGGCACAAAAAGGTTTTTTCAGGAAACAACACAAAATGTAAGTAATGGAGTATAATGCATGAGTTGCATGTGCTACTTTTATTACACTTTTGGGTGATTCTTTTTAGCTTAAAAGTGAGTAACTATTAAATGTCCCATTAAGTTTAGTTAGGAAACTCTACATGGCGCAGGCCGATGTTCAGGTTCAATTCCCGACACGCCTTTATATAAACCAATCAGGGAATTACACTGTAAAGGGGTTAAAAGGGAATGGAGGAGGCGAGAACCAGCTTAACAATATAAATAGTTTAATGATAAACTTAAACAAAAACACACAAACATAAACACATACAGTGCAGCTGCCCATAGTTCTCTCTCGAACTGCCATCTCCGGTCACCTTTATCCCTCACTCGCCTCATCAGGCTGATTGGGGTCCGGGCGTGTGTCATTCCGGCCTGGCCCCGCCCTCCTCCGCGCTACACTCCTCCCTGCATTGCCTCAGGCTGAGGAGCCCCAGGGAGCATCATCCCCGCCTTCTTCGACCTGGGAGGAGACAGAAAAAAAAAGAAGAAAAAAAAGGCGAGGGAAAGGCCAACACGGAGCGACAGCGAGAGAGAGAGAGGAGAGAGAGAAAAGAGAAACTCACTCACTGGTTATCTGATGCATCGTCGCGTTTTCCTTGATCACTCCTTCACCCTCTCAGGTGGATGACAGCCGCTTCTCCCTGGGCGGACCGGAGTCAAACCTCCGACCCCCAGCAGACAGAACGCCCCCTCTGTGTTTCTGCTAGCCCGTGGGGACACTCCTCCACCCCTGGCAGCGGCCCTAAAGCTCCAGGTGGTCAGGGAGTCGATTCCCTCCTCCCCTCGCAGATGGCGGTCTTCTCTTGACCCCTCCATGTTTCTGCCGGCTGGCAGGGTACTCCTCCGCCCCTGGCAGCGGCTCCATCGCTCCAGGCGGTCGGGGAGTCCAGTCCCTCCTCGCCTCGCGGACAGCAGCCGTTCCCCGCGTCTGGGTGGTCAGGCTACTCCGTCCCCCAGCGGATGGCAGTGTCGAGGACTCTACAACGGGCATCCCTCCTCCCTCCCGGGTTTTGGCACCAATGTAAAGGGGTTAAAAGGGAAAGGAGGAGGCAAGAACCGGCTTGACAATATAAATAAAGTTTAATGATAAACTTAAACAAAAACACACATACATAAACACATACAGGGCAGCTACCCATAGTTCTCTCTTGAACTGCCGTCTCCGGTCGCCTTTATCCCTCGCTCGCCTCATCAGGCTGATTGGGGTCTGGGCGTGCGTCATTCCGGCCTGGCCCCGCCCTCCTCCATGCTACATACACCCTTCTGTCAAAACGCATAAAAACAGTACTCTTCAATTCAAGTTCAGCAGTGCAGTCTTGCATACCTCTCACCCTCCTCCTCCCCAGCTGCACAGGTCTAAATCTGCTTTACGTAGAAAGAGTTAAGTGATTTTGTTCAGCAGCATGTCTCTCGTCTCAGATGCAGCAGGTTTCAACAGTAGAAGCATATTAACTAATGTCAAGCACTGCGTTAAGCAGATCTAGTCCGCCAAGACCAAACCTACTCAGTGTCATTAACTGAGTAGGTTAAATCTTTTATAAACTACTCTGAGAGTTGTCCTAACTGAACTGGCATTGGATTGGCGAACTGGACATCCGTATAAAATTACTCCTTTTGTGTTCCACAAAATAAAGAAAGTCATATGGGTTTGGAAGAAATAAGGGTAAAGAAATAATGACAGATTTTAAATTTTTGGATCAATTATTTCTTTAAAATGTTTATAATGGCTTGTGTTTCTTTTGTGTATAGACTTGTTATATTTCGACAAAAAGATTGAAAGGGAGAAACAGAGATGACTCCTTTGATATATCAGACCCTGTGAAAGAGTACATATAATTTGGTCTTATCAGGTTTGAGAAAGCTGTATAGTAGGCTGATCCCTTTTTTACAATAGAGAATGTGCGTAAGAGCATGTTTGTTTTATTGCATGCTGGTGAAGGAGAGACTCTTATGGTCTAATCTGCTGTATTGAGTTGATGGTTTGTGCCTTTACACAGAGGTTCCCCACTGGCAGAGAGCTTAAAAGTATCAAATCCAGCCCTCTCCTCCAAACAGCAGAACTCCTAAAAAGCTTTGCTCTTCTGCTGTAATCAGACTCCTGCTGATATCCTTCCACAACAGACCACTAACATGAAAAACCTACCATCCTCCTTTACAAGGCCACATAATGTTTTATCGATCCTGTGGTGGAGCCTGCAAATAAATGCTACGGAGGGCAACATGATAATGAGGGCTCCCTTTATACGCAATACTTTTCTCCTCTTTGAAGCGTCCAGGCATGTAAAGCTGTTCTCTAGCCACCCCAACTGCCCCCACCAATCTCTTACCTGGCTTTTGTGTTAACTGTATAAAGAGAAGCTGGTTTGCATTAACCTTCAGGTCATAAACTGAGTTTGTAGATCTCACTTGCATCATAACAGCATCTGTATGAAACTCACTTCATGGAGTCTGTAGTGTGAAGTTTGTCACTTTCAAGAAAGATTTGCTTGTTGATTAAAATGTGCCCCATCACAATCCTGCATGAAATGTTAAGACCCATTTGGGCCAGAAGGCTTTGATTCTGGTTTTGAAAACAGCACACAGATCCATACAATCTGCAATCTAAATCCATAACAATCCCATTAATTGCCATTAATTAATACATTTAATTATCTCACCTGTTCATTCGTATGACTCTGGCATATTTTTGTAATGTGTATTTTTGGAGATTTTAGTTGATTTTATCACCTCAAGTTCAAGCATTCCTATAATTTACTGAAGATACAGTGGCCCCAAAGACAAACTATTAAGACACTTAAAAATGCATGCATGTCATTGCATTAGATAAAACAAAGTGGCCTTTATTCTGCAGCAAGATATCTCAAGCACACTTTACAAAAAGAACATACATTCTACAAAAAGAAGTTTGTTAGGTTTGAAATGATAAATTAAAAGATAAACGGTTAAAAATGAAGACAAAAAGTATTTGGATACTTTCTGGCTGCCAAATGTTAGTTAGTTTGTCCATATTAATGTGATTAACTACACCTGTTTTTATTACACTAGAACACCTGTGTGAACTTCAGGGGAACTAAAAATGAGACCAGTTCAAAGTCATTGCCAAAATAGTTCAGAAAAATTAGGTCTAGCAGCATTTGTTTGCAGCTGTATTGTACCAAGTCCCACTACAAATAATAATAATTGAAAAATCATATATATTACACTCTCAGCCCTTTTCTTGTGTTTGCTGTTTGTTTAAGATTGTTATTTCTCTCCCCAGACTTGGAGGGGATGTGGTCGTTCAGTCAGAATCTCACAGCCATTCTAGTGAAACAGGAGCCAAGCCGGATGTCTGAGATCAGCCCAGATACAGCACCTCCTCTGGTCAACACCAGCACCTGCTCACAGCCCCTCACTCTTGCCCCCCCACCACAGAGGAACCACACAGGGGAGAAGGTGAGAGCAGATTACAGCAGCACCGCACACTTTTTCTGTGTGTACATTGGTTGATTCTTAGTGGTCCTCATACTACTAACAATATGGAGGTCATACATATGTTTTAGAGGAAAGCTCAGCGTTCATGGAAAACCTGGAAATATCAGTGTATTTTAAAATTGTGATTTCCAGGGCTGAAAAAGTCATGTAAATGAATAAAATCATACAAAGACAGGGTAAAGTTATGGAAACTTCTTTAGTGAATGTAAATGTTTCTAGTTATGCTCTATTCAAAAACGCTTTTTCATTGTTTTGATAATGCTCCTTGTGAGTGTTAAGCTTGTGTTAGAAATCTCAGAAAGTTTTTTAGGAGTCTTTTAGGAGACATTTACTCTTTATTAATAAAGCTGATGTATTTTTTTTAAATTCAAATTATTTCTCATATCCTAGATTAATATGCAGTCAACTACAAATAAGCTATTTCTATGTTGATTTAGCCTAAAAGTGTAACAATGTCACTGTGGCACTATCAAAACACTTCTCTGTTTGTTTGAGGGGTCCTGTCCAGCCCAACACAGCAACATTGTCTCAACCAATGATGTGAGATTGGGGCGGGACTGTCTGTCTGCACAATCAGTGGAAGATGGGGGGAGCTTTCTGTAATCTGTTTGAAAACAGTGATTATTCTTGCAATTCTTTTTGGCGATGGTAGTGCTAAAGAAATTGCACACTTCAGATTTAAAGGAATAGTTCACCCAAAAATTAAAGTTCCCTCATCATTTACTCACCCTCATGCCATCCCAGGTGTGTATGACTTTATTTCTTTTGGAGAACACAAACGAAGATTGATAGAAGAATATCTCAGCTCTGTAGGTCCATACAGTTGCACGTGTATGGTGACCACAATTTTGAAGCTCCAAAAAGCACATAAAGGCAGCATAAAAGTGATCCATAAGACTCCAATGGTTAAATCCATGTCTTTTGAAGTTATCTAATAGATTTTGGGTGAGCACAGAACGAAATATAACTCCTGTTTCACTGTGCATCTTGCTATTGCAGTTTCAAGGCATGATCATGATTTCAAGCTTGATTACACTTCCTAGTGCTTGAGATGGTGCTATAGGAATTGTGTAATCGAGCTTGAAAAAGAGACTGCTGATGTCAAGATTTATAGTAAAACAGGAGTTATATGTTTATCTTTTCTCATCCAAAACTGATTGGATCACTTCAGAAGACATGGATTAAACCACTGGAATCTTATGGATTACTTTTATGTTGCCTTTGTGTTTTTTGGAGCTTCAGCATTTTGGTCACCATTCACTTGCACTGTATAGACATACAGAGCTGAGAAATTCTTTTTAAAATTTTCATTCGTGTTCAGCAGAAGAAAGAAATTCATAAACATCTGGGATGGCATGAGGGTGAGTACTTGATGAGAGCATTTCCATTTTGGGGTGAACTAACCCTTGAAGTATAATTGGTTCAATCTATTAATTTCATGGATCGGTTCATAAAAATGAAATATCTGCCCCTGCAATCACTATAAAATAATTTTTAAAAATCTTTACTTTGTAATCACGATTTACAAAACAACTGGAAAAATTCTGTAAAAGCCATGGAAATGAGATGAAACCCTGAAAGCTTTGTTTTAAATCAACCAGGGAAATCTTGCTTCATTACTGTATATCCATTATGGAAATGCTATCCACAATACAGCTGTTTTGACAGAATATCAATGGATGCATGTGAAACTCAAACTGAAACTGGATGCACAATGAACCTTGCACACACTGTGGACCAGAGGGACCATTGTATTAGTATGACAATGAAACACACACACACACACACACACACACACACACACACAGACACATATGCTTCCTTTGCTCTTTTGCTCAACTGGCAGTTTGCTACACTTCTCTGCCCAGTGAGCATGTTCACAGTATGAGTGTGTGTGTGTGAAGAGTTGAACTCGCTGAAGCATGGGGATCAGCTCCAGCAGCATCAGTGTTGAGTTGAGAGTAGATTAGTTGTGTGTGGCTGCTGAGTTCTCTCGGATCTGGCAGCAAATCCACTTTGAGTATTAGAGCCATGGAAATGCTCTCCTCTCTCTGACTTCACTCTAAAACAGGCCAGATTTTCCGCCAGCTTCCATAAACTCTGCCCTCTCCAGGGAGCAGGTCTGCGGCAGCTGTTTGCTGTTTGAAGATACTTCTCACCAAAATAAGCAAGCACACAGAACAAGCACTTGAATGTTCTGTGCTCAAAATTAGCAACAGAGCTCTGTCAAGAAGGCTAGATGAAATAATATTCCGAATCGACATGCCCTTTATTTAAGAAGAGCAGCGAGACACACATGGCGTAAAGCTGTTCTGAAGTCCCACTGGGATCTGCCAGACTGTCAGTGCAGCTGCACTGGACAGCATCCTCACAGTCAGATCATGTGCAACAGGAAGAGCAGCTCTCACCAGATAAACATAAACCATATATAACATACCATTATGAACTGACACACCATAATAACTATAATTCATGGTCTGCATATATTACATAATCCTCAAGCAATACTTTGGAACCTCTTGAGGCCACCTCGGAACCTTAAAGGAGCCAGACAGTTAAGAGTCCAACTTAGTATTCCAACTACAACATTGTATGACCTGATTTTGCTATAGTTTAGTTTTAATGAAGCTTGACTAGCAGGGGAGGAAAGTACATTTTATTAGCTATTTGAAAGATGTGTGCATAGGCACTTTGGAAAGATTCTATTTTTATGGATCTGTTTTTTATTGTAATATTCAATATGAACACACACACACATACAGGCATAGGGAAACATTCATAATACAGCGACCCTTGATAAGTCACAGTGAAGGGTCTTGACCTTACAGCATTGTAAGCAACAACATATGGACTAACAACCTTTCAGCCAATGATGTACATCTACTTAAGCAATATCACATGATCAAAAGTGGCTGATATTCAGTACAACAGCATGATTGCAAGTGAAATACTGTTTTTATATAACAAGAGGTTTATATCGAGTAGCTTACATTTGAGAAAAAATATATCAATTTATTTTGTCTAGTTCTAACGAAAATAGTTCCAAACAAAACTAAAGCAAAATCAACTGTTGCACGTCGTCAAGCATAGCACATACTGATAGTCGGTTGGTATCACAGACAAATGGAGTTGAACAAATAGTAAAGCGTCCAAGTGCTTTTATACTAAATTTCAATTCTTTTAGAATGGAAAGAACGGACCTCACATTGTATAATATTGTTTAGTGCTACCATATACAGTATATGTGTTATTCAGATGGTAGTGTGAAGGCCTCTACCAGCTCAAGTTCATGGGGAATACATCCGCTGACTCTGAATAAGTGAAGTGTACAGCAGCCCCTCTGATCTGAGGCTCATGCCACCTCTCTCTGTGCATGATTGTTGGTCGCTGGCCAGACTGCGTGTGGTTAGCAGGCAGGTAGCCTTTGCTCTGTCAGTGTAAACAGTTTGAGTCTGCCTTCAGCTGTGTTTACTGTCTCAGACATCCAGCATGGAGCACATTTATTCCAGTTCCCTAAAACAGTTCAATACCATCACATATCATCAAATACTAAAGAGCAAAGCAGCCAAATTTCATCAAAGACTCTTGTATAAAGCCAAATATTGTCTCTGTGCTGCATATTCCTCCAGCCTGCATAGTGGATTCACATACAGGATGCTTCTTTCAAACATCCTCCAGTGTATAAGCATCTGTTGTGTGGTTTATGTTAATGGTTGTTTTGGTGTGTGTTTGTTTTTATTGTTTTAGGGCTCCAAAAGTCTGAGCACAAACTCTGTTCCTGCCATTAAAGCAGAACCCATAGAGGTGAACCAGTTCCTCAGTGTTCCTACAGGTAGGTGTGAAATCTCTCCTACCAAGTTAAAGGGATAGTTCACTCAAAATTGAAAATTCTCTCATCATTTACTCACCCTAATGCCATCCCACATGTGCATGACTTTCTTTCTTCTGCTGAACACAAATGAAGATTTTTAGAAGAATTCAACTCTGTAGGTCCATGCGCACAGTGCAAGTAAATGGGTACCAAAATTCTGAAGCTCCAGAAGCACACGAAGGCAGCATAAAAGTAATCCATAAGACTTAAGTTGTTAAATCCATGTCTTCAGAAGCGATATGATAGGTATGGGTGAGAAACAGATCAATATTTAAGTCCTTTTTTACTATACATCTGCACTTTCACTTTCACACTCTTCTTCTTTTGTTTTTGGCGATTTGTATTTTTCGTGCATATCGCCAACTACTGGGCAGGGAGAAGAATTTATCATAAAAAACATTAATTTTTGGGTGAACTATGCCTTTAAACTCAATCAACAGCATTTGTGGCATAATTTTGATTACCACAAAAAATAATTTTGACTCGTCCCTCCTTTCCTCAAAAATCTAAGTTACAGTGAGGCACTTACAATGGAAGTGAATGAGCCAATTTCTTGAGGATTTAAAGGCAGAAATGTGAAGCATAACATCTTATAAAAGCACTTCCATTAATTGTTCAGTTGACACTCGTGTATTATTTAAGACGTAAAGTTGTTTAAATCAACTTTTTGGCCAGGTTTACAGAGTTACTGTTCATCGTCATGGCAACAAATGTTTTAAATTGGATGTAATTCATAATGTCACGCATATTGTTTACATCTTGTGGCTATACTTTTGAAACAGTGAGTATTTTAACATTTACAGATTGGCCCCCATTCATTTCCATTGTAAGTGATTTACTGTCGATTGAGAATATTACTTTCAGTCTAAACGGTCACCTGTATGGAGTGATTTATTCAGTCGGAGTGCCACTAACACACAGTCAGCAATTTGCCAATCACATGTTGTATGCATAATAAAAATAAAAGCAGTTTTTCGGCGATGTGATGCAGCTGTTGGCTCACAGGGATACAGGTTTGAATCTGGCCTGAACCATGTCCCGATTCCATTTCATCTCTCTCTCTCTCTGTCTCTCTCTTTCAACTTTCATGTCATTCTCTACTCTCTTATAAATTTAATGCAAAAAATCCCATGACTAAAATTTTTACAGCATTTAGTCTCCACAATGGCTTGCAGTTCTTCCACCCCTGTTTAAAGATGTCAAAACTAAGCAAATTAGCTCTCTTTTATCCTGCTCTCCTGCTCTAAGGTCAGTTCAGTTCAGGGTTATAAATACTGTAATGGTGTGTTCCTTTTCCAGAGGAAATGAGGCTTAGTATGAGTATTTCTTTTTATAACTTTTGCATGCATTTGACAATCTCTGAGATCTCAACTTTAGTCCATTCTGAAAGGCCTAATGATGAAAACAATCTCTGAGAGTCGCTTTTTAATCCATGAGTTTCAGTATGAATATTCTTTAAATATCGCAGTAATTTTTTACATTATTTTTAGGAGCTGTTGTTTTTAGATTATTCTGACATGACAAGGATGTTTCTTTTGTTCTTAGCATGCAATTACCACATCCTACATGTTTATATACTGTATGCTTGTGCACTATAAAAAAAATGATTGATTAACATGTCTGAATAAACCTGAATACAATAGGTTACTCCAACTAAAGGGATCTCAAGGGTTAGATATTAGTAAATAAGTATAAATAGATATTTATTGTAACAATTGCAGGTTACACCTGTACCACTTTTTGTATGCACGTCTGAATTAGTGTTTTTTTTTGTGTGTGTGTGTGTGTGTGTTTTTGTGTCCACATTAGCGTTTGGTCGAAGGTCAGACCCATTGCTTGAGTCAGGTCTAAAGCTGACAGTTTAACTGAATCCAGTACTGTGTACCCACACATCGCTAGTATTTAATGCAAACAGTAATGTGTGAAGCTGGTGGTGTTAGCCAAATTTCTATAATCTGGGCTCGTAACGGTAAATTTGCAGGTTCAAGTTGGGGTAACAGAAGAATTGGAAAATCATTAAGATCAAAATCTTACTTTGATTTCATCATTGTGTTGCTGAGAAAGGCATGTAACCCAAAGTTGCTCCAGAGTAACTGGGTGGGTAAACAGTCCCCTCTGTTTACTGTACTTCACTTTGGATGAAAATGCATCTGCTGATGGCAAGAAACCTGTAACACCTGCAAGCCTGATGTGTGCATTGTCTGTCTGGCAGTATGACGTCCTCTCATCCTGCTCATCCAGAAAAAAAAAAAAACTGAATTAAAGTAGTGTTGTGTGTATGTTGGGTCCTGGCCAAACCAAACACATGATCAATTCCAAAACCCGCCAGGCTTAGCAGCTTTGTGCATGTGTGTGTTCAATGTCCAAAACCATACTCAAAGGATCAGGCCTTATTGGTGTTTCCTGATGACACGTGAATGGATGGAAAACAGAAGAGTGGTTGACTTTCTCTCACTCAGGAACTTCTCTGATTCTCACTTTAGCTTGGTGTCGCTTAAAGATTCATTGGCCATTTTAACACTGACTGTTTTGGTGAGTTTGTATGTGTCTGAGTATACCATTCACTAGTCTGGCATATGCCAGATATTCAGTTTATTGACAAGCAGGCATATTTTCAGGTATTGTGCTGTTTGGAATTAAAACTGATCATTAAGAGTTCAGCTGTTAATGCCAGTGGCAAACAAGAGTCACTGATGTTTCAGGTGCTTCAAGATTATTTCTTTCTACCCCAACAGAAGAGCACCTGCGGTTACCGCCCACTCCCCCCAGTAGCCATGGCAGTGACAGCGATGGATCCCAGAGCCCACATTCGCTGCCACCATTAAGCCCTGCACGCCTGCAGAGCCCACATTCACTGCCTCCCTCCAGTCCTGCCCGGCTACAGGCCCGCACCTCCGCAGCAATCTCCTCGTCCCCTCTCCTCACCGCCCCACATGTGAGCCACACACAATACATTACACATTATACATCAGTCATTTGTAAATGTGACGCAGAATGCTCATTATGTATAATATAAATGGAAATATCGTTACTTGGAATACAAATGCCTAAAACATGCAAACATCTACACATTTGTGTTTTTATGCAGAAGTTGCAGGGAACATCAGGCCCTTTGATGCTGACAGAGGAAGAGAAGAGAACTTTGATCGCTGAGGGATATCCCGTCCCCAGCAAACTACCCCTCACCAAAACTGAGGAGAAAGCCCTCAAACGAGTGCGTCGGAAAATCAAAAACAAGGTATTGCTCATGACAACACAGTAATAAAGGAACAGCGTACCCAAAAAATATATAGCTCACATAGAAAATTCGGTCATTATTTGTTCACTGTCATGTTGTTCCAAAGCCAAATTACTTTCTTTCTTCTGCAGAATACTAAAATAAAAACATTTAATGAATATCCCTGTCCATCTTCTCAGTACGATGGCAGTTGATAGTGACTCACTTTAAAGCTTATGAAGCACCCAGAAGAATCATAAAAGTATGTGTGCCTCATGCATCATATTCCAAGTCTTCTGAAGGGATACAATATGTTTTGGTGAAAAACAACATGAAATGTAGGTCAATTTTAGTGAAATCTTGACATCAGTTGCACGTTCATGAACTTGCAATGTATTTGTACAATGAGAATGCAAGTTCTCGCATAAACACTATCAACGGCCATTGAATTAAGTAGATGGACTGGGATATTCATTACATTTTTCCTTTTGTGCTCTGCATAAGACAGAAAGTAATATGGGTTTGAACCAAAGGTTGCGCTAGAAAAAATCTTTATCCATCTCTCTGACGGACTGAGTTGTAAAATTTCCACCATGATCTAATTTTATTCATCATACATTTTTATTTTATATGTACTAAGGCTACATTCAGTGGCATAGCATCCATTATAATGGCATATACTGTACATTATATGCAGTGGATAGGTCTATTTAAGAGATTTTTTGACTGTCAATCAGCCGCTTCGCATACATGCACAAGTTCATTGAACTATTTAGTGTGCCTGATATCAACATAAATTGTCATAGATAAGAAGCACACACATCTCTGAAGCTGAGTTACAGGTACTCCACTAAAATAACTGAATATTCTGCTCTAAACGTAATGTTTGCCCGTAGATTAAATGTAAGTATTATCAGCAATAACAAAGCACTTTCTTTTTGATATTGTGCTTTTTTGCACTTTATTACCATGCATTAACACACGGACGTAATGATTAATGTATGCAGTCATGAAATCTCAGTCTCTCTCCCTGAAATCCGAACACAACTGATCAAAAGAGACGCATATTACCTGGTGTTAATGGGGATGGTGCCTGTAAATACACATCTTAACACATCTTAATACCAGGGAATAAACAGGACACACAGACACAGCAGGAGTGTGTGTGAGAGAGTGAAGTCAAAACTGATGCACTAGGTTAAAATTATTCTCTTGTTCTTTTTAATCTGTCAGAATGATGGTCAGCATTTGGAATTATCTGTCAATGTTTAAAAAATCGGTAAATGATGGAGAACTTTTGGTTAACGCAACCCCTGGTTTGAACCACATGAGGTTGAGTAAATTATAACAAAATAACAATTTTTGGATGAACTATTCCTTTAATATCGAGTCATATCATCATATTCTCAATCTTCTCATGGACTAATTTTTTCATAGATCTCAGCACAGGAGAGTCGCAGGAAGAAGAAGGAATACGTGGAGTGTTTGGAGAAAAGGTAATTCCACTCTATTCATTTGCTCTGTACCTCTCCTACTCTTTCTCATCTTTTCTCTTTTCTTCTCTATTTCTTCAAGTGTTTGTCTAGCTTCCACTTGCATGGCTGTCTTCTGTCTGTCTCTCATCATTCTCACTTTCTGTTTGACCTCCTCTCCTTTAATTCTCTTTTCTCTCTCACCCCAGCACACAATCTTCCTGCAAAATACTCAATATCCTTCATGCTGTTTTATAGGATTTGTTGTGTGAATGTGGCCAATGGCTGTAGTCCATGCACTCATTGGGGTGTGAGGATGTATGTATGTGTGTGCATTTGCATGAGTCATTTTCCCTTCTGTGCTGCTGTTAGGATATCAGGGTTTGGATAGTGAGCTGGAGAGACTGGACTTACACTGGACACACTCATACACACTTTTTCCACAATCTTGCTGTCATTACTGTAAAGGAAGTCATGTGCATTTGATTTTATGATGTTAGATCAGAGCTCAAGGGTCATAAAGTTAACAAGGGAAACAAGTTTATTTATGTCTTTCAGTCTGTCATTGTGACAGTGTGGTAGAATAACACTCTCTTTCTGTCTCCTCTACAGAGTGGAGAACTATACTTCGGAGAACAATGAATTGTGGAAAAAAGTTGAGACACTCGAGAATGCCAACAGGTGAGATACCATATGTGTGCATGCGTTTAATAACAGTGAACATTTTATAGAGGGATTTTAAATGTAATTGTAACCGTGTTGCGGTAGGTGCATGCAGCAGCCTCTTCGTAGTCGGTCCAGATGCTCACAGGTCTTAACCTTCCCTTCCAATCATATAGAGCAGCACCTTTTCATTCACTCCTGGGTGGCCTAGTAAGAACATGGGCACTGTCAACAGGGTGCTTTCTGTTCCTACTGTTTGGAGAAACAGAAAGAGAGAACGCCCGAGGGGGGACTGGGTGTTATCAAAGTCAGCTCTTTTCTTGTGGGTTAAATGTAAAACCTTATTGAAGTGCTTCCTCTGTATATGAATAAACAGATTGCCTTGCCTTTACAGGCATTATCATTTGCTCAATAATTCAGCTTGTGTCAAAAGCCTCTAGACAGAGAGATTGCTCTTGTAACATCATTGACGTTTCTCTGTATTTTCTTTCCATGTCAAAAGTTGGGTTGTTTGTAATGCCATTCTGAAAAAATCACCGGTACAGTTAGACACTTACAATGGAAGTAAATGGGGCCAGTCTATATACATTCAAATACAAAAGTAGTTTCAAAAGTAGAGCCACAAGATGTAAATATTGTCTGTGTCTGAAACCAGGAAAATGCTGCCTCCGGAAGCTGTATACAGAGGCAGCAAGTGACCAAGGCACGTCCGAATCCAAATGTTCTCGTTACATTCGGTCTACTGAGATATCTTCATCCGATAGATTTTTAAGGCAGAAGTGATGTATCCTTCGCTGCCTATCTAATCCCAGAATCCTGTGCGTGCGGTTACACAGCGTTTGAACTAAAGAAAGAAAATGGCGGCCAAAGAGCTAGTTTGAAGTTGCTGGGTTTTTTTTTTCCTTCACTTCTTCCAACTTTTGATTCCATTTCTAGTGTGAAAGTAGTATTGTAGTTATTAAATATATACTTGGTTATCACCAAAACTCTCTTGATTTTGTTCTAGATTATTAGATCTTTGTGGTTTGGTTGGACTTAATGAATTCTGGTATCCTAGCAACGATGTGACGTAGTGCTGCCTGGGAAGCCTGTCCGAAAACAGTTTCCAGAGGTACCTTTGTACGCAAACGCTATCTGTTAAGTCATTGACTGATAGGTCAGCGAGGCAACATGGAAGATACCTTTGGTTTAGGATGCAGCCATTGTACCACTTTAACATGATTTAGTGTGATAAAATCAGGGATTTACTGGCATTACTACGTCACGACAACAGAGTTGTAATATTGGAAAACACTCATATTTATTAACATGAATAATATTCATGTTTTGTGGCTATACTTTTGAAACAGTGTCTTTTTTTTTGTTTTTTTTTTCAATTTGGAATGCCCAGTTCCCAGTGTGCTCTAAGTCCTCGTGGTGGTGTAGGATGAATCTCAGCTGCCTCCACGTCTGAGACAGTCAATCCGCACATCACGTGGCTTGTTGAGCACGTTACCGCGGATATATAGCATGTGTGGAGGCTTCACGCCATCCACTGTGGCATCCACGCACAACTCACCACGCACCCCACCGAGAGCGAACCACATTATAGCGATCACGAGGAAGTTACCCCATGTGACTCTACCCTCCCTAGCAACCGGGCCAATTTGGTTGCTTAGGAGACCCGGCTGGAGTCACTCAGCACGCCCTGGGATTCGAACTAGTGAACTCCAGGGGTGGTAGCCAGCATCTTTACCTCTGAGCTACCCAGGCCCCCAACAGTGTCTATTTTAATGTTTATGGACTAGCCACTTTCACTTCCATTGTAAGTGCCACGATTTTTGCTTTTTTATTTTTAAAATAAAATAGGGTTAGGGTTACATTCCTTTAAGCTAGCCTAGTGGAACACCAACATACCAGCATCCCATGCCAGAGACCAGTATACAAAATATATCATACCTTGGTGACAAGCAGTGCTGCTCCTTTCAACAGGGATCTCTTTCTCTTTCTGTTTCTCTATCATTTGGGGCTACTGTAGCTTTTTTGTAGCAATGCACAAGCCATCAGTGCTCTATGTGAGTGTGTTAGCAGGAGAGAGACAGGGGAGTCTCAGTATGTGTGTATAAGTGTTGAGTAATGTAATCTGAGTTTTTTAAAGGATTGGCTCAGGCCCCTTATTAACAACACTCTTTAACTACCACACAGCACGGTGCCTGCCTGCCCTTCATTACAGGATAAAGAGTGTGTGTGTGTTGGCTCTCTGCTGATTCTTGTTAGCATTGAACCCTCAGAGTCAGCTAGGAGAATTCAAAGAGACAGCAGGGGGAAGTTTGTGTTTGTGTGTTGTGTGGTGGGTGGGTTGTATATTAATCTGGAGAAACCCACTGGTTATATAATCAAAGTGAGAGGATTACTTCTATTTCAGTAGGACGGTAGAATATCTCTACTGCTAAGAGCATTCTTGTATAACTAGACTATTCAGCAGCACTCAATATGAGTAATTCTGCACTTTGTGTCTGTGAGAACTGATATACAAGTTTCTTTTGGGGTGGCCTAGTGATTAAAGTTCTGGGCTGATAACCAAAAGGTTGCACGATTGAACCCCGTAATGTTTGATCCATGACTTATCACCACTGTGCCTTTGGGTAAGTCATTTAACCCTAGGTTGGTGCAGGGGGATTGTCCATGTTATTAAGCGTGCTATAAGTCGCTTTGGATAAAAGTGTCTGCGAAATGACAGTTAATAACTGGTCTTGTTTATTGTTTTGCAACATGTTGCAATGGCTCTCTCTAGTGGTGGAAGTAGCTCTCACGCCTAATGGCATTCACATCAAAACAATTTGAAGCCTTCTTGTTGTGGCACAGTGGTCTCACCACAGACTCTGCTGTGGAAAAGAGTAGCCTAGTTATGACCAAATCAATGTCAATTACAAGCTGAATGTTACTCAAAGGTAAAATTCTACTAGTGGCTCTCTGTATTATGTGACTTTACATCTTAGTCTTAGCTCGTCCACTAGAGGGAGCTCTATGACCCTTTATATGATTACTAAATTCTGTCTCATTAGATGCATAGGCACAGTTAGTGGGAAATACTGGCATACTTTTTACTGTATACTGAATTGCACATTTTAAAGAATATAATATAGTATGTACTTAATGATAAACACTTCTAATAGACTATGCTATATTGTTGTCGTGACTTCACTATGTTCGTTGTATGTTTAATTTAGTGAGTGGCATCCAGTTATCATCTCTGAAATACATTTATTTGACATTTTGGCAGTCCAATTTAATAATGAGTCAAGAAGGAGATGTTCAAAATCACATTTGCTTTTGTTTCCAGTTCATGTGTCGCACTGAAAATGAAAGGCCAAAAGTCAAGTGCATTCATTGTGGAATACATTATCACATTAAAGGGATAGTTCACCCCCCAGAAAATTTAATCCTGTCATCATTTGCTCAACTTTATGTAGCTTCAAATGTATGACTAACGTTCTTCTGTTGAACACAAAAGGAGATTTTGGGCAGAATGTCAGCCTCAGTCACCATTCACTTTCATTGTATGCAACAACAACAGAAAAAAAGATGCAATAAAAGTGAATGGTGACTGCGGCTGACATTCTCTCTTGCATTTTCCTTTTGTAATCAATGGAAGAAATAAAATAATGTAGGTTTGGAACAACATAAGGGTGAATAAATGCTGACAAAGTTTTCGTTTTTTCATGTGAACTATCACTTAAACTAAAGACATTATATATAATTTTTCTTTTGCGATGTGTGTCACCTGTAGGTCTCTGCTCCAACAGTTGCAAAGACTGCAAGCTCTAGTGAGCGGGAAAGTGCCTCGATCCTGCAAGATCGCCTCCACGCAGACCGGAACCTGCCTCATGGTATGTACTGTTCATACATATACTGACACAGACACAAGAGTTCAGTCTCTCTCATGCATACACACTGGTTCCAGTACACACATACAAACAAACAAACAAACAAACATATTTCTTATGTTTATTCCCCCCCAAACAAACCAGAGTGCTGTGTTGTCTTAATAAAAATATTTAGTATTTTTTAGTCTGTTTAGCTTAGTCTGACATGCTTTTGCATGTAGATGCTGGTCAGTGCTGCTCTAACAGGTGTTGTAAAAGTAGGCTTGCAGTGGGGCGGAGTACTCACCGTGTGTGTGGTTCCTCCTCCTGGCCAGGTGGTGGTGCTGTGTTTTGTGTTGGTGCTGGGCTCGCTCACTCCCTGCCTGCCAGAGCTCTCCCTCTACTCTTCCTCCTTATCTTCATCATCCTCACACACGGTGAAGTCCGCACCGCTGCCCTCAGGTGACCTCTACACCACCAGTCAGGGTATGTTTAATCCCTGCCCCTAATATATGAAACAAACTCAAGCATTACTGTGTAGCGCACATGACATGTAAAGTATATTATTACATTTCTCTGCATATGAGCAAAGATGTTTTTATTTATAGGTTCAAATAAAGGCATTATAAAAATACAAAAAATTGTGTTACATGATGCTATTGACTTGAGGTGATATGATGACTTTTGGACATTCATTCATAGATTGCAGTTCAAAAAGTCCACTTGTGAAAATGCATCTATTTTGCATTTTTCAATCTAATACAGTTTTTTATTATTACAAATTACATTATCAGCATAGAAAATGGAGTAAGAAGTTAAAAACCTAACATGAATTTCAGAATTCCTAAGTATCTCTTTTCCTGTAATTACAGCATGCACTCAAACAGGCATGAGCTTTTCAATGGAAACAAAGAAACCTGACCTTTCATACAAAAGAGTTAACATGGTCAATGTCACATATTTGCTTATTGGATTAGTGACCTAGAAGTAGTGGTGAATCTTGAATATTTCTTATTCATCTTACATCATGTTTCTTTGTTTTAACTTTTCCAAAATCCTACAATTAGATTTTGAATCCCAGATTTTCAATGTTGACTCAGACAGAATGGCTCTTTATATATATATATATATATATATATATATTAGTTCTGGGTAATTTAACACGTTGATTTCTGTGATTTAATAGGTAACTGTTTAATGCTTAAAAAAAAATAAAAATGCAATAAATTCAGTATCTGTTTTTTTTTTTTTTTTTTTTTTTTTCACTTTCTGAAACTTCACTTATGTTTTTCCCCACTTCCTCTGGCTAAAATTGGAATATATACATTTCCAGGAAAAATACACTTGACTCGACTGCACATCCCAGCACAGAAACAGATTGTGTGGAGCAGTGCGTGCTTATTCATTGCTCGATATGCAGGTCCGGTGCATAATAAACACGGGAGCAAATTAACTGTACAGAGAATGGAGACTTCACCCGCAGGTGGTGAGCCAGGTGTGGGAGAGATACGGGCAAGTTGCTGTATCTCTTCGCATCACCCGAAAACGCTTACTTACTGTCATTGGAACTAGTATCAATAGCAAAACCGAGCGATAGAGACTGAACGTCAGCCAGAGAAAATAATAGTTTTGATATTTTAAACTTCAGCAAATTGAACTTAAGGATTCAATTTGTTTTATATCTGTATGTATAGTGTCTAATAATGTATTGGTAATATACTTTTAAGTCAATAAGTCTTGATAAAATTTAAAGTCCACTGGAAAATGGCAGATTTTGCCCAATGTCCACCAATTTTCTGGCATGTAAACATATAATTGTATCAAAGATTTATAACTGTAAATATGTGTCTTAATAAGTCTTTCCACAAAAAAAAAGACAAAAAAAAAAAAGAAAATTTTAACATGTACATATTTAAATGAATAAAAATGATGACTAACAGATTTCTTCTTAGTTCTTTGAGACAAAGAATGAAGTAAATATATTTATGATTATATTTTAATGTTTGTATTTGATGTGCCTTGTACCACGATTAATCACGGAATCACAGAAAACTACGATTAATTTGTAAAAAATAAATTCACAGCCTATATATATATATATATATATATATATTAGTAAAATATCTAGGCAGATAATAGCACTGCTTTTGATAGCACTTATTTTAGTTCACAAGAGAATGAAAGAGTGAGAGCCCATCTATCAACAGTAGTAAGTGGATCTGCACTGGTTATTAATGGAGCTCCTGGGCTGTCTGTGTCCATTCTCACCCTCAGATTACTTTCAGACATCTCAGAAAGTCTTAGATTGAAATCATTACTTCCCTTTGAGCTAATTTTACAATCCTCTTTCAACCTTACAGCATACACAGACACGCACTAACACACACAGAACCGTGTCTCATTCGGCTCTATCAAAGCAGTGCTTGAAAGGGGCTTCAAATGCCTCATCCATTTTCACAAGGGCCCTACATACTCGGTCCATGGCTGATAGCGACTGGGTTGCTGTAGTAACCATAGATCATGGAAACTTTAATACATGTTGGTCCAATTAAGAAAAAGAGTTGCTCTGTCTTTCTCCCTTAAACACACAGACACAGTCACATACTGTACACTCCTTCTGAGTCAGAAACACAGTTTTCTTCATCTCACAGCTCACAAGCTCAGAGACACATGAAGAATAAGCAAATTGATCTTGATGTAGTTTGACATTAGTAAATGGTTTAACTCTCTTCTCTGTATGCATATTTGTGTAGTCCGCTCCCGCAGCCTGCTCTTCTATGACGAGGATGCCCCAGTGGAGGACGGCCACGGGGGCGTGCTGAGTGTGGAGAGGATGGAGGGGGTGCCACGACATTATGTACAGAACCTAAAAGACCGTGAGCAGGACCATTCTGCTGTCGTGAACAGGTACTTGAGCCAAGCCCAACCAGAGCCCATAGGCTACAGTAACACGTCCGCGGCCCCCCTCCATCCCCCGGAACCAAACTACCACTCAAGGTGAGACACACACAGACAGCACTTCTTATTCGGTCAGATATGTTTAATCTGTGGCATGCTAATAATTTTGAACTGAATTTTTGTCTCTCAGAAAGTGGGATCCTGAGGCTGGAGCAGAATATTTCTGACCCCTCCACTGACCTTTGATGACCCTGCACTACTCGTTGACCCATATCGTTACAGATCCTGAGTCTTCTGACCCCATCATAAAGAACCAACAAGTTTCATGACCATGGTCGAACCCACCTGAAATACATTCCTATGACGTTCACCCACGGAACTGTGTAAACAGAGAACTGTGAGAAAACAAAACATATTTATCCATTTATCCATCATATATAAAATGGCTGCTGAAACGCCTTTTGACCAGCAAGCACTGAGTTTGAAAGACTAGAGAGGGAAAAAGTGGGCGGTTGTGGGCGCTGCTCTGATTACATGGATGTGAGCCTGCAGCTCTTCATTATGCGGGATGGGGGAAGGAAAGTTCATGAGTGTTTGTTTTGATTTTCCTAGAATGCCATGAGACTGTCCATTTAGAACATATCTTTACTTAAACCCCAAAGAGCTTATTTTCTTTTAATGACTCTCTTTTTAATCTCTGAATGTTTTCCAGCAGGTGTAATCACAGGTGCCTGGTGTACTTTACGGTTTTAAGCTTTCTTTAACAGGATTTTCTTCCTTTGCCATCTTGGCTTTTTTCTTAATAAGTTTAAACTGGATTGCACTTGTTTTGCACTTGGAAAACTAATTGATTTAAGTGCCTTCACATTCTTTTTCATGTAGTCATATTTATGAGACAGCATATTTCCTCTCTTACATCTATTTTTCTCTGCTTACTTTTATTGACAGCTGATTAAGGCTTTATGTTATTATTATTATTATTATTATTATTATTATTAACTTTTGAAAGGCAGAGGCTTTTGTACTGAATTAAAATTGTGTCCATAATATATTTCTAGTATTTGCAGCATCTAAAAATAGCATATTTATTTTATGCACAAAAAAAGTATGATAGTTGTTTTGTCTGTTTTTTTTTTTTTAAATGAAAGATGATGTAGTTTACATGATCTTGTTGTCATAACTGTTAAACAGTTTTTTTCTTCTTTTATCTTTATTTCTGTGTACAGAAAGTCTTGTATATAAAGAGAAAATGAACAGGGACCATCAAATCCTATACATGTCTAGCCATGTTCAATCAGATCTGAATAATTCTGTCAAAATGTATCTTTTCAATGAATCCAAAATATTGGCTATAATGAATTGAAGGAAAGCTTCAGAATATAGATTGAATGAAAACACCAACAAACGGTTATCACATATTGAAAAAGTAAACTTATTTGAAATGATTAATATTATTTAGAGCAAATACTTTTGTCTGATAATGGAATACATCTTTTTGATGTTTATTAAGACTGTCTATAATGTTTACCTGAGAGAACTGTTTGACCACTGTAAAATTCACCACATGAATACTGGAGTTGATTTTACAGTTTTGTATTTGTAATGTTTAAAAAAGAAAAGGAAAGGGAAAAAAATGATGTTGGTGTTTAGTAACAACTTAATCATGACTAAATATGTTCATTTTGTTCTAAATAATTTTTCTTGATGTCCTCTGTCACTTCAGTCCAATGTTTTTATTATTATTATTGTACAGCTTGAGATAACCACTGATAATCAAAATGTTTTAATACTTAAGTCAAGTTTTTTTTAGTTTTTTTATGAAACTTGTGGCTGTCATAAAGGAATCTGTGACAGTCAGTTTTATGAAGGTACCCTTTGGTATCTCTGCCATAACACAATGGAAAACTGTGTGATTGCTTAAAGAACTAAATACTGTCTTATGTTCAACGTGAAACTAAAATCAGTGCAGTTTTAAAGAGCTTTACATTTTGAATCACCCTTTATCGTGGCCTCTGCTACTGTGAGGATTTTGTTGAGATTTGAATGTCTCACCCATTGATATAGTCCTCATGTGTAATAATATTGAACTGCAAAAATGTTATGTGTTTATTTGAATGTTTCAAAGAGGCTAAATGGAAATCTTACGCCTTCATTGCACATACTGAGTATACAAATCTAGTCTTAAACCTGTATGACAGAGTGTATACTTCAAATGTAATTGTTGCCTTTTTGCCCTTTGTAAATATGATTAATGTTAAATGTTGACTGTAAATATGGAGGACGTATTTTTATATTTCCAATGCATTTTGGTATGCACCTTGCAGTTTGGGGGCATGTGGTTTTATTTTTATCTGTGTATGGATATTGCTCCTATGCTTTGTATCTATGCTCTGAGCTCCTCTTCTTTCTTGCTGTTTCTGTCTGTTCTAAAGTAGAGTTAGAATGAGGCAAAATAAAAATTTTTGCAGATGCAACCCACTGTCTCCGTGTTCTTTTTGTCACCTTGATGCATTAAACAATTTTAAATTATTATTATTATTATTTGACTCAAAATTATGGTGGGTGTGGAGGGTTTGACAGGGCCAGCAAAATCACCATCACTGATTTTGTCTGAAGCGTGCATTGTGTGTTCAAGTTAAGACCACTAGATGTCAGCACTCTACCTGTCCCGTACCACATGCAACAGGTCGTTATGTGATTATTATTCTTTTATTTCACTGGATAACATAGCAGCTGTTAAGGCATCATGGTTAGGCTTATTATTACGCTATGGTATTAAAAAATTACAACATATTTTGCTGCTTGACAGATGTCAATTTATACATCTTTAATATATATATATATATATATATATAGTGCATGAACACACTTCCGGTCAAAGGTTTTGAAACACTTACTCATTCTTTATTATAATTTTTTTCTTCACATTTTAGAATAATAGTAAAGTCATCAAAACTCTGGAATAACATAAAAGGAACTATGGGAATTATGTTGTGACTAAACAAAATCCAAAATAAATCAAAACTGTTATATTTTAGCATCTTCAAAGTACTCACCCTTTGCCTAGAATTTGCAGACATGTACTCTTGACATTTTCTCAAACAACTTCTTGAGGTATCACCCTGGGATGATTTTAAACAGTATTGAAGGAGTTCCCATCTCTGTTGGGCACTTATTGGCTGCTTTTCTTTATTATTTGGTCCAAGTTATCAATTTCAAAAACTTTATTTTAATTAAATGTTAGTTTTATAATGAAATAAATTAATATGGTGGCTTACAAAACTAATTTCAAACATTTAAGTATACGCCTTCAGATCAAAAAAATTTTAAGATCATAAGAAACATTTTAATCAAGTGTTTCAAAACTTTTGACCAGTAGTGTATATATATACACAGGTGCATCTCAATAAATTAGAATGTCGTGAAAAAGTTCATTTATTTCAGTAATTCAACTCAAATTGTGAAACTCGTGTATTAAATAAATTCAATGCACACAGACTGAAGTAGTTTAAGTCTTTGGTTCTTTTTATTGTGATGATTTTGGCTCACATTTAACAAAAACCCACCAATTCACTCTCTCAAAAAATTAGAATACATCATAAGACCAATAAAAAAACATTTTTAGTGAATTGTTGGCCTTCTGGAAAGTATGTTCATTTACTGTATATGTACTCAATACTTGGTAGGGGCTCCTTTTGCTTTAATTACTGCCTCAATTCGGCGTGGCATGGAGGTGATCAGTTTGTGGCACTGCTGAGGTGGTATGGAAGCCCAGGTTTCTTTGACAGTGGCCTTCAGCTCATCTGCATTTTTTGGTCTCTTGTTTCTCATTTTCCTCTTGACAATACCCCATAGATTCTCTATGGGGTTCAGGTCTGGTGAGTTTACTGGCCAGTCAAGCACACCAACACCATGGTCATTTAACCAACTTTTGGTGCTTTTGGCAGTGTGGGCAGGTGCCAAATCCTGCTGGAAAATGAAATCAGCATCTTTAAAAAGCTGGTCAGCAGAAGGAAGCATGAAGTGCTCCAAAATTTCTTGGTAAACGGGTGCAGTGACTTTGCTTTTCAAAAAACACAATGGACCAACACCAGCAGATGACATTGCACCCCAAATCATCACAGACTGTGGAAACTTAACACTGGACTTCAAGCAACTTGGGCTATGAGCTTCTCCACCCTTCCTCCAGACTCTAGGACCTTGGTTTCCAAATGAAATACAAAACTTGCTCTCATCTGAAAAGAGGACTTTGGACCACTGGGCAACAGTCCAGTTCTTCTCCTCCTTAGCCCAGGTAAGACGCCTCTGACGTTGTCTGTGGTTCAGAAGTGGCTTAACAAGAGAAATACAACAACTGTAGCCAAATTCCTTGACATGTCTGTGTGTGGTGGCTCTTGATGCCTTGACCCCAGCCTCAGTCCATTCCTTGTGAAGTTCACCCAAATTCTTGAATCGATTTTGCTTGACAATCATAAGGCTGCAGTTCTCTCAGTTGGTTGTGCATGTTTTTCTTCCACACTTTTTCCTTCCACTCAACTTTCTGTTAACATGCTTGGATACATCACTCTGTGAACAGCCAGCTTCTTTGGCAATGAATGTTTGTGGCTTACCCTCCTTGTGAAGGGTGTCAGTGATTGTCTTCTGGACAACTGTCAGATCAGCAGTCTTCCCCATGATTGTGTAGCCTAGTGAACCAAACTGAGAGACCATTTTGAAGGCTCAGGAAACCTTTGCAGGTGTTTTGAGTTGATTAGCTGATTGGCATGTCAAAATATTCTAATTTTATGAGATAGTGAATTGGTGGGTTTTTGTTAAATGTGAGCCAAAATCATCACAATTAAAAGAACCAAAGACTTAAACTACTTCAGTCTGTGTGCATTGAATTTATTTAATACACGAGTTTCACAATTTGAGTTGAATTACTGAAATAAATGAACTTTTCCACAACATTCTAATTTATTGAGATGCACCTGTATATATATATATATATATACACAGTTAGATTTGAATGATCTTTATTGCCAAGTTTGCTTACACATACAAGGAATTTGTCTTGGTGACAGGAGCTTCCAGTACACAACAATACAAAACAGCAACAAGACTTTTAAAAAATAATTAAAATTGAATAAAAAATAGATAAATATTGAAAAGAAAAAAGTATATATAGAATACACAATAGACAATATATATATATATATATATATATATATATATATATATATATATATATATATATATATACAGTTAGATTTTAAAATATAATTTTGATGTTATGTTTGAAAGGGAATTTACCAATTTCAGGGAATTACAAGCACACAATTACAAGTGCAATACTAATATGCTGTTCACTCAAAAAATGTTATTAGCCTTACTTAATTTAAATTTGTTCATTTAGATTGTCATTTTCATAATTTAGTTAAATTAGACCAAATCAATGTTCTATTGTAGTTTTTATCTCAACCTTATTAGGTTAGTTAAATTTCGCTTAATAATGTTTATTTTAATGCATTTTCTTATGTTAGTCCAACTTAATTTATTTGTATTAATCATTAGTGTATGTCACATAAACAAGTGTAAGGGCAGTGAAACTGTTCCACTGTCAATCTGATAGCAATAGCTTATGGAGCTAAGCAGCACTGAAATCAAACATCACTTGAATGTGAAAATCCATCCTCAACCTAACCACAAGCACCAATCTTTACCACAGTGGTAACCCCCAAAACAGCCTAACAGACTATCTTTTTTAAAAACCAATATAACAGAACATCAAATATGAACAAATCTCCTCCTATTCTCATATTCTCAGTCTCATCCCCTGCCCAGTTTCATCAATGCTACAAAATGTATTTATTTAGTCCCAGCTCAAATGGATTAAGTAAACTTATTTAATTGGAAAGAACGCAATTAGATCAAATTGTGACTAAATGTTTTAGAATGATGTTGCTGTAGTTCATTTTAATTAAGTAAATGAACAACCTGCAGAAATTCTTTTTTTGAGTGCAGTGTATTGTATAGTGTGTGTCTGAGTACATTAGACAAAACTGAACACATTTCAGTTCAAACTTGTACGTCAAGTAGATAATGAGATAATGAGTAGCAACAGCATGAGCCATTTGATGACAATATAGTGAGGTGTAGCAAAAAAAAAAAAATATATAAAAAATTTACATTTAGACATTAATTATAATGTTATTTTCAGAATAAGTGTTACATAAAACTGTTTTGAAGATGCAAAAGTAAACACTTGACCCGATAAGATTTAGAGTGTCCAGTTCTGTCAGGGATCTTGAATCATTAAACACAGTGTGGTATGAAAGTCCACAGTGTTTTGGCCTTATTAGAGAACTACACAATTCAAAATGTACAGCAATATTTCATTTCACATTGTACTGTATTAAAAATAAAAATCCAAATGATATTGCTTTCACCAACTTGTGCATTATTCTATTTCGCTTTGATTATTATGAGAAACAAATTCTTCCCCTCATGGTTCACACACTTTGGACATTTTGCTCTGTGATTTCTATAATGATTCCAATTGATGATTTTCGGCCTCATCCAGTAATCAGTGCTCTGACAGCAGACCTGCACACACAGTCTGACTTAATATCATTGACTAAAAATGGCAAAACCATACTTAACTCACTTTGTATGTGCAGTTAAACTGTGCTCTTTGGAGAAAGAAAAGGTATACTCTTTGTCTTGACAATAACATTTGCTAGATAAATGAAGTAATGTCCTTTCTTTGCTCATAAAACATGAGTTATTTTGTACTGCAGAAGAACATTATTTTAAGGAAAACAGTTCTCATAAAGGTTGTGAAAAGGTACAGCGAGAGAGAAAGAGAAAGAGAAAGAGAGAGGAGGAAAAGAACAAAGGATTACATGTTGTTGGCTGTCTTCCTTCCACACAAATATCCATAGTTCTCCACACCAGTGCGTAGGTTTGTGCGCACCTGTTATTGTTGCTCTATTTTTATTCCAGAAAAGCTGACTCTTTTACCTGTAATACTTTTTTAACTGATTGTAGCATGAAAACTGATAACTCATCTATACAGTTAATTAAGGCTTTACAATGATTTATTAAAATAACTGCATCTCCAGCAAGAAAAAATACATCCACAATATACTCAGTAGTGTCACTCAAGGTTGTACACTAGGTTACTGTTATTCCTATTATACAGTGCTTATCACTGAGTTTTACTTATATGACAATCAGAGGCTATTTCAGCCTGACTTCTTCGTTTTCTTAAGCTCTTGTTACGTGGGATGTATTCTGAAAGAATTGGTGTTGAGTTTTCAGTATAAATTTACTTTAATTGAGTTTAGTGTCATTGTGACAACTTAACCCATATACTGTGACAACATGCTATTGACCTACAGGTGTTTTACCTGAGCAACTTTGTTCAATAGATTTTTTTGAAGGCAAGACTTTAAGGTATGTGCCTAGACTGAAATGGACCTTCAAAACAACAACTGTTTATATTTTATTGGCATATTTGGAATGGTTTATGAAACTTAAAAATCACAAAGTCAGAATCTTTAAATCCAACCTAAGTCTTGTGTCTCTTAAAGGGATAGTTTACCCAAAACTGAAAATTCTTAAGATTACAGTGGTTAAATCTATGTCTTCAGAAGCAATATAATTGGTGTAGGTGAGAAACAGATCAAAATTTAAATCCTTTTTTACTATAAATCTCAGCTTTCTCTTTAAAGTGAAAGTGGGGATTTATAGTACAAAAAAAAAAAAAAAAAAGGAAAGAAATATTGGTCTGTTGAAGACATAGATTAAACCACTGGAGTCACATGGATTACATTTATGTTGCCGTTGTGTGATTTTTGGAGCTTCAGAGTTCTGGTCACCATTCACTTGCACTCTATGGACCTACAGAGCTGAAATATTCTTCTATAAATCTTTGTTTGTGTTCAGCAGAAGAAAAAAAGTCACGCAGTGTGAGTAAATGATGAGAGAATTTTCATTTTTGGGTGAACTTTCCCTATAAACGCAGAGCAACCGCATTCTTACTGTGTTTCATTCCATGTGTTTCTATGAAGGTGATTTATTTTACACAAGCTGTTAAATAAGTTCTTAATGGAAAATTACCTTCCTGGCATTGCAACCAGTGATCTGTGAAATCCTTAAAAGACTCTGTATTATTAACTAATATTAGAATACTGCATAACTGCTACCTAAAACAAAATAACATTACTTTTTGCTGTTGTATTGAATTGAGTTTTATATCACAAGGCTTTCAAATGCACACACACACACAAATAGAAAAAGAAAAAAACAATTTACAAAGATAAACATTTTTTTTCCACAAACAGAACTACATATACACACTTATACAAATATTATTGCTCTTATGTGCCCCAAAATGTAGACCTGCAACAAATGAAGAGTGTGACAGTGTTATTGACACAATGCTGTTTAACATTGACACTTGCAGAGTAAAAGTAACTGGATTGTTTCACCCCCAGCAGCCTGGTCCTTGTTTCCTTGTTTGTAGGTTTGCTGTGATGATCTGTGCCAGTCAGAGCCAGTGTAGGATTAGTGGTGTGACAAGAGAGAGAGAGAGAGAGAGAGAGAGAGAGAGAGAGAGAGAAAACAGTCTCTGTTTTGATTGGCTGATTCTGCAGCGGTAGTGAATATGGGAGGGGCTTCTGGGCATTCTTTCTTATGATTGCTTGATTCTACTGTAGTAGTACAGGGGGGCGGGGTCTCTTGCCACAGTCAGCTGTGTGTCTCGGTGGTCGTCCACAAATTCAGGAGAAACTGAAGGTAATGTAAAAAAATACCGCAAACTGCCCCTAAACAATCATTCCGCTTCGTGACCTCTCCGAAAGCACATATATCAACGTAACTGCTGCTGTACCTCTCAGAGTTACACTTTCTCACCGTTATTAACGGTCGTTTTGTAGTTGAACATGGCAGAGGCATCAGACTCGTCCGTTGACGCTTCGTCTCGCGCGGCGCATAGCTCCGCAGACTCACTGACCATGCTCGTGATGCCGCCGACCTTGGAGGACGTGGTGGAGGAGGAGGACGTGTTCCTGTGTGAAACCGGACACACCGGAGCAACTTTAAAGCAGCAGGAGTGTCCGGGGAACGGGACAGAGAGACTTGCAGTGACGAGAGAGGTACTGTCTACTGATATCCAGGCGGAGAGCAGCGACTTCTTACACCTCACGATCCGGAAGCAGGTGTCCTACAGGTAAATTCCACTCAAAATAAACAACTAGATTAGTAAAAATGAAGTAACGATAAACTTCTAACCCAATTCAACTCCCATCTGTGTGTTAATTGATCGGCCTGACCTTGACAATTGACTGTCACATTTGAATAATTTTTCCGGTTACAGTTGCAACTTGTTGCATGTCGACGTTTTCTAAAGACATATCTGCAAGCAAAAGTTCTCTCTCTCTCTCTCTCTCTCTCTCTATCTCTCTCTCTCTCTCTCTCTCTCCGTTTAACTTTATGCGATATCAAATGGCATACACATCAAAAGTGGGATGAAACAGCGCTATTCGCGGACCGCTCTCGAGAGGAATTTGAATTCGCCACAGAATTCTCTGGTGCAGTGACTTTTCACAGAGTTCACCTTTATCAGGAATTCATTATTATAATATAACTGTATTGACTGTAGTAATTTAGGCAGAAATATGTTCATAATAAATATTATATTACTACTATAGCTCTATTAAATTTAGAATAGGCTACATTAGGGAAGAGGAATTATTATTTTAAAAATGTTTTACTTATAGTTTTAAATGTGTTTAGGATACTGTTTTTCTTTACAAAAACGCCAAAGTTTGTTTTATAGAAATCATATTACATTTTACCATGATAGTAACGATCCATGCTTGATTTTACCTGAGGTTACCATGGTGCTGTTACAAATAAATACCACTGTTTAGACAAAGCTAATTTTCCTTCTGTGTAAAATCTGTTCTCTTTTAATGCAAAAAAATAAAAAATAAAAATAAATTATTGTTTATTGATATAGATTATTTCCTTATGCACTTTATTAGACAGTTAAAGTAGTCAGTTTTAATATTTCAAAATTGAATTAGCCTTATTCAGGGTTTATTACACTAACCAGCAGCAGATAAAGAGCTACTGCCAAAAAGAGACTTGACTTGGACTTCTGACCAAAGACTTGAGACTTGACTTGGACTTCTGACCAAAGACTTGAGACTTGACTTGGACTTCTGACCAAAGACTTGAGACTTGACTTGGACTTCTGACCAAAGACTTGAGACTTGACTTGGACTTCTGACCAAAGACTTGAGACTTGACTTGGACTTCTGAACAAAGACTTGAGACTTGACTTGGACTTCTGACCAAAGACTTGAGACTTGACTTGGACTTCTGACCAAAGACTTGAGACTTGACTTGGACTTCTGACCAAAGACTTGAGACTTGACTTGGACTTCTGACCAAAGACTTGAGACTTGACTTGGGCTTGGACCTCAGGGACTTGTGAACATGTCTGCCACATTCTTAAACTAACAACTCAGCCAAACCAAGTAGAATTAAGCCTTATTCAGCATGTTTATGTAATTCACCTGTATCTGTGGAATTTCCTCATTAAGTATGTATTAGGAGTGTGCACAAAATTGTAATATTGAAACAAGCGAGTGGTATGGTTTTGTTTTTGTTTGTACATATACCTTCTACTTGTGGCTCATTGTGCAGGTAGTTTGGTGGTGTAAGTCTATGAGAAACTGGTGACCAGTCATTGTTCAGCAGGCTGTGGTGATCTGTGGCTCACCGGTCATCAGGGTCAGCTTGTCATTACTGTAAATTGAATTATTATGGGTTCAGATGCCACAATCATCTTTCACATCATCAATGTCATTAGTGCAGCTGAAGGGGTCTTGAGTGAGTATAATCAGAGATTATTTAGCAGAGACGGGCCACTTCTATTAAAATGAATGAGAGAAATTGGAACGGTCAAACAAGAAGCTCTGAGCGCCCAATGGACAACAGATGTAGAAAATCTGCTTTTAGATACAATCATTACCTGTCAATCAACTCTAGAACGCACATGCGGATTAGCTATACAAGCCGGGGAAATTGCGTTTTTATTTTATTTATTTATTTATTTATTTATTTTTCACCCAATTTGGAATGCCCAATTCCCAGTGCGCTTTTAAGTCCTCGTGGTCGCGTAGTGATTCGCCTCAATCCAGGTGGCGGAGGACGAATCCCAGTTGCCTCCATGTCTGAAACCATCAACCCGCACATCTTATCACTTGGCTTGTTGAGCGCGTTGCCATGGAGGCATAGTGTGTGTGGAGGCTTCACGCCATCCACCGCGGCATCTGCGCTCAACTCACCACGCGCCCCACCGAGAACGAACCACATTATAGTGACCACGAGAAGGTTACCCCATGTGACTCTACCCTCCCTAGCAACCGGGCCAATTTGGTAGCTTAGGAGACCTGGCTGGAGTCACTCAGCACGCCCTGGGATTCGAACTAGCGAGCTAGCGAACTCCACTGAGCTACCCAGGCCCCGACGGAAATTGCGTTTTTAACGTAATATGAGGTAAAGAATCACAATTTATGATTCCAGTATTGTCAGATTTTATTGCTGATTTGAAATATGTTCTTTGATCATAATCTTGACCAACTGTTTTTTTAGATTTTGATCTTTCTCCATTCAAGTAGATAGGAGCTGCACTGGCATGACTGAAAATAGCCTCCTGAGAGTAGGGCTGCACCTAACGATTATTTTTTTAACCGATTATTAATTATTACTTGATTAATATAACAATTAATTAACCCAAAATAAAATATACAAAACTTGTCTCAATAATATTTCAATATTTTATTAAATCATCTTCTCTTAAACACAAACAAATGTACAAGAAACAAACTGTACACTGCAGGGCATTATTCTGCAACATAAAACAGTGTTACTATGAATGCAGACTTTAATACAGTGAAAAAGACACTCTATTAGCATAACATAAATATATATAAATAAATAAACATTTCCAACTTTCTTTTGAATGTCCATGTACTAAAATAAAATATTTGATGCCATGAGTGTACCTTCATTTACTATTACTATTATTTTGAATGGCCATGGAAAATAAAGCAATGTGATAACAATTTTACCTGGCCAAAAAGTAGTCCGTTAATGTACCTGATGAACTTTCACCTTTTGCTGACCCTTTATGCTTCTCAGAGCTAATGTGTGCTTCTAAATCACTTGCACCTTTATTAGCAACTGACACATAAGTGCCAGCTTCACATGTCATACATTCTGCTTCCCACGGATCTCGACCTGGACGAAAGCATGGGAATGTTTTGTGCAGATCTTCTGTAAATTTGCACTTTCGTTTGGCCATTGTTTCCACTCAGCTGTCATTTGCTGCTGCTGTCAAGCAACTGTTTGATGCCGAACACAACAGCGCTGCAACAGTTCGCGGAGAGATTGACAGGCAGGAATTTGGCCAATAGTTGCTGCAAGCCTCTTATAATCGACCAATTGGTGTGCGAGAATGCAGGACTTATAAAGAGGGGTTAAAGCAATGCAAATATGCGCGTACACACAATGAAGTATTAGACCAGATGCACATCATAATGCAATTAAAGCCAAATCCCGGACATTTTCGCAAATTTAGAAATCCCCTCCGGACACTTTTTTAAGGTCCGAAAAAGAGGACGTATGGTCACCCTACGTTAGCAGCGGTGCAGAAATTACTTTTAACATGGGGGCGATGAGGAAACATTTAGAAAATCAGTTTAAAGTGATTACTGCTAACAGAAACACGTGTTGTAATTCTAATATGTCATGCTTGGGTGGGGACAAAAAGTAAACAGGACTTACGGTGCTGCCTTGCTGCCGTCTTGACAAAGTGCTCCGTGATGCTTTCGCTTCAAGTATTTATACATGGTGGTTGTACTGCTGTGATAAGCCATTTCCAATTTGCATAGCTTACACAGCACCACATTGTTGGGTCTCTGGCTGAAATATTCCCACGCTTTAGATGACCGTAGGTGAGTTTTTTTTAGCTGCAGCTTGTTCTTCGGGGTAATCCATACTTAAACCGGACGCTGCTATTTTAATTACTCCATTGCGACGCGCCGACGCATGTTATGCAAATCGACGTATTTCTGTAATCGATTACGTCGATGAATCGTCCCAGCCCTACCTGAGAGCATTCCAAAAATGGTCGACGGTGGACTGACTTGCTAGAAAGACTTTGGTATAATGCATCATCAGTGACATCAGCCATGTGTTTTTGTACAAATGCCACATCTAACCAGTTAGCACTATGTGTGTTTTTGATCAGCTAAAGTTAGGTGTGTGTGTGTTGGTTGTGTTTACACAGTTTAGGAGTTTGTTGGAGTGCATGCTTGGCAATGTTTGTTTACAGGCCTGTTATTCACGTAGGGACAATTATATGTGGGCAATAAAAGTGTGAGTTTTTTTATGTGGCCAACCACTAAACTTGTTGAATGGTGACTGAAAATAGTCATATGCTCATGTTGAACTAACCTCCATTATACAATCCAGAAGCTAATGCAATCAAATAATGGTATGGAGGCAAAGTGTAATAAATTATTCAACTCTAGTTGTGCAACTCGTTTTTGTGTTTGATATAGGTTGCACCAGCTAAATGCAGATAAGGTTTTATGACCTTTTACTTCTCTGCTCTGAGATTAGTCATTTCCACAAACTAAGAAATTTCCATGTCGCAAAAACAAGGTAACGTTGGGAAGTGTTACTGAAATTCTTGGCCTTTCATGGTCTGAAAAAGAGGAAGTACAAGATTTAATCAAGTGCCATATTAAAGCTGCATAGAGCCTTGAGGTCTGTCGCTTTTTCTTAGGTATTGTAAGTGGATCTTAGAGAAATAATACAGTAGATTTGCTCTCCTCTCTTGCTCTAATCTCAGATGAAACCAGCACCAGCTGTGCCGATTTTGTAATAACATTCAGGGTTTTTATTCTACACAGTGTAAAGTGATGTGACCGCATATGTGTGTAAAAGTGAATGTGTTTTGTGTGTCTGCTAGTGGACGGGTTCTTCTTTGCTCTGAGTGCGTTATGTAAGAGGATATGGGACATTAGTGTGGAATCATAGGTGTTTTTACAGTGTAAATATGAGTTAACCAGAGACGGAGCCAATGCCTCTCTGACCCTGACGCTTGGTCGGACACACTTTAACAGGTAGGTTAAAACCTAGAGGACACACACACACAAACACAACATCCAACACCAGCACCACTGAGTCAGATAGATAGAGATAGATAGACAGAGAAAGAGGGAAGAGAGGGAGAATCAATGCATGGTGTTGGAGTGAGAAAGAGGATCACCACCAAAATAGTAGATAACAGGCGGAAACATAATAGCAACCAATCTGTCCCTGTAGCTGTCCTCCTCAGTGCTGTTGTTGTGACCTCAGTAATGTGTTTGGGGCAGTCAGCCATGGATCATCATCATTCTAGCACTGAAAAGAGTGGGAGTCATTTAGCAAAAGAATAATTAAATATGCGGACAGCTGTCTACTCCCACATTATTAACAAAGCATAAACAATGCAATATGTGGTCATCTAGTCAAACTGAGTTTTTTTTTGTTTCACTGTTGTTATGTTTTGAGCTTTATTCTTTGTTGTTAATGTCTTTCATGATGTTACTGTAGGACTGGAAGGATCGGTTTGCATCTTGTCAATTTGATCCGATCTCAGTACTTCTGCAGTCATGACAGTGTCAGACATGACTGTACAGTTTATATTTTTGCCCTAATACCACAATTTGAAAGATTTCAAAAGAATCACAAATATGATATTTGTTATACATCTAATACAAACTAAACCCAAAGTCTATTTTATGCGCTGATCACTGCTGCTGTAAGCCACAAATAGCTAAAAACTTTATATATTTGCTTTTAGTTTTCTAAAAAATGAGAGCTTGCTTGGGTGAATAATCCAATGTTATATCTCAGATGTCCAGAACAAAATATGCAGTCCAGCAGGAAAAGCATGCTAAACAAAAAATTGGATATTTGTTATCGAATATTGATGATAAAATGTAATACATCTTCGTCAGGCTCTCAGCTTTGTAATGATACATAGATTGAGCTTCTAGTCCACTCAGAAGCCGAGATATTCGATGAAACAACAAGGGTGGTGCATGAACTGAAAATGAGGCTGAATGTCTATGGTTGAGCACATATTTGAGGGCTAAAATGCATTAAAACGCCACCTACATTTCAGATCGGCATTTTGTGATGGAAGGTTTTAGAGGAAAAAAATATTTTTTCTAGTGCTTGCTTCCATCTAGTGGAATAAAATAAGACTTGTTGGAGGGAGATGGAGTGAACAGAACCAGAATTACATGCTTACAAAGTTAGGACAACAACGATAAAAAAAAATATATATTCATAAAATTGTAAAAATGTACAATATTATTTATGAATAATTGGAGTCTTTTTTTTAATTTGGGGGTATTTCTGAAAACAATTTGATCAATTTTCGGCAATTAGTCCACAGTATGTGTAAATGGTGAGTTTTTAAATCTGACTGTGAAAAATTGCAGGCGGCAGCCCAAAAATGCCCCAGAGTTGAAGAGCTAAACACATCCCCTATGTATGTTTGTTTATTATATATTTTGCTTGTTATAGGTTTTCAATTCACTACTTTACCTCAGTTCAAACATATTCTGTCTGGAGGATCTCATCTTCTATTTAAGCTTATAATAACCATTCCCTGGTTGTCAGTCAAACAGAAATACATTGTGACACCCTTCAGCATTCTGTGTGAGTACATGCATTTTTTTCTGGTATAGAACTGATTTGATTTTGTGACATAAGTATGTGACAACATAAACATGAATCATGTCTTAATATCTTCAGATCAAGTCACTGAATGTATGGCTGCCAGTGCTAACAATGATTCAGAATAATTACTGCTTCTCTAATATTACTGCTCTCATAGGAATGTTTTGTGTAGCTGACAATTAAATGCAAGTCCCAGATCATGCGTGTGACAGAGGCACATGATGGGCCTGTGCACAGGGACAGTCTTGTTGAGCCCAGCTCACTCTGCAGTGGGAAGAGGAAAAACCCCAGCAGGCTTGTTGTGTTCTTACCATCAAACCACTAACACCCCTATAGCAGCAGGCTTACCCTTCAGGATGTGGTGGCATCTTCAAGAAAACAGACTAAATAAAATGTAGTGTCAAAAATACATGTAATGCAGACATTCGTGTCCCCTCCCCTTATAATTAGAAAACAAGTTCAATCTAATCACATACTGTCTTTAAATTGAGCTTAATCTTAAAATGAGCTGTTACACTAAAAACTAATCTTGCAAGTTTAATATATGATCATTAATCTTCCCCCAGTGGTCTGAATATACAGTACACTATATCATGCTATTTGCTAGCTGTACTACTATACCTGTATGCTGTTCTTCAGCTACATTTGTCATGCAGCTAAATGTGAGTCTGCAAGGGTCCTTGCAGGTGTATTGATAGTTTCCTTCTCTTTAGGCTATCTAGCTTGTAATAATTTACCTAATAACAAAAAAAAAAAAAGAATGTTGGCAAAGGTTGTGACATAGCCAGGCATACCTGTCGAGAAGAACCTCTGTCTTTGGTTCTCTTACTATCCTTAACATTTTAAAGGCAAAGTCAATGTTTATTCATGTTGTATGTTCTCTGTAACATTGGGAAAGCCTTCAGATTTTGGTCCTAGGATTTAGTCATAGTGAAGAGACTTTTCCTGTTTTCTTACAGTGGCTTCCATTGTTTGGAAAACTAGCCAAGTCACCACTAAAATGCTTATTTTACAGTAGGTTGTCCTGCCCCAAATTCATTCTGTTGGTTGAACCAGATGTTGATAATATATTTCAGATCAAAGTTTTAAAAGCAACGCCGTGTTTTCACTCTTTGTGTAGTCAACCTATGAATATCTTATTTTAAGCTGTTTCTGCACAATAACCTGTGACAGAAAAAAGTCTTTTAATGATAAATAGAAAGTTGAAATATGTAATAAAAAAAATTTCAATTGGTTGCTAAGGGAAAAACCAGCATATCTGTTTTTCAGAAAAAGCATATTTACAATAAATAAACGTTCTAGCACACATTGTATTTAATCTTATATGTCAGGTTATTTGTATTTTCTGAGGTCTGGTTGGGTCAAACGCAGGGAGTCTCATGTGTTATCCGCTATATAGATTTACACAGATGGCTAATCCAGCACTGGATTACCACCACATACTTATCACCACAACACACATATGGACACACAGAACATCACATCATAATTGGGCTGCAACTAACAATTATTTTGATAATCGATTAATCTAACGATTATTAGAATGATTATTTGACTATTCTGCGATTATTGCAATGATTAATCATTAGCTCTTAAACGATTATTCAGCTTATGCCCAACTTAAAAGGCTGTATTAAATGTGCATACTAACAATAAAGAGGACACAATCATCTTTAAAAATATCTGTAAATGACATTCACTGAATTAAAGGGAAAAATACTTTTTATTAAGTTCAATTCAGTAAAGAAATCCACTGCAAACAATCCTATTATCATCAAGTGTTTCTGTCTTGTTTTCCATTTAAAAGTTCTTGTTTTAAGGATTTTTAGATACATTTACTTGAGAAGCAACATATAAGATATTTAGACTTGCTTTAAGAGAATGTATCTTAAATATAAGTGTATTTTGTATAGAAGTGTCTTATATAATAATCTGTTCTCTAAAAACAAGTCTAAATATATTATATGCTGCTTCTCAGGTGAATGCATCTTTTTTTTAAAGGATTTAGTTATTTTTAAATATTTGTATTTTTAATATTATATTCAACATTCTCAGATAACAATTTTTTATTCTGCAGTATAGCTGCTAAAGAAAATGTATGTTGTTTAAAGGAGTTTTAAATATTTATACTGAAAAACAAGCCAAAACAAAAACAAATCAAAAACATATTTTGTTGCAGTGTATAATGGGGCAAAGACTACCCTCTCTCACCTTTCTGTTCACTTCAATCCATCTTTAACTCACAAAAAAACAAACTCTCGCTTATTAATACAGTTGCGTTTTGTAAATTTTCACGATAATAATATTATGATTTAATAAGTCACGAGCCATCACGTTATAATCTAACTGCAGCAAGGGATAAGCGTTCCCGTGAAAGAGTGTGCATCAGCCTGGTACAGTTTCATTCTCTCTCCCTTAGATCGGGACATTCGCGTAACTCATAGAAGAGGCGCTGACCGCACAGAGAAATGCCAGTTTCGGAGTTTGTAGTTATTTACATGATCTGCTTCCGTATTATTTGAACTTTAATTAAGCTATAACGCATTAAATATAACTGCATTAAAGAAGTAATGCTGGGGTGTTTCCTTTAAAGACGCTCGACACGCAAGTTTCGCTTCAGCGGAGCTGCAGCACCAGCTTCACTTATTCCAAAATGAGGGTGCTTCTGTATTTACTTATTTTGCATTTTTGCATTATAATTCCCTCATACTTTGCGATCTACATCACCTGAAGCTGTTTGAAAGTGGCGTGAGAATGGGAAACACTACAGTGTGTCTAATGATTCAGACTAGAGCCTGACCGATATGGTATTTCTGAGACCGATACCGATTACCGATATGGTGGCTGATATATTTAATTTTTGAGCTGGAATGAAAACAGACCTTTTCTATGTGGATTTTTCACCGATTTTGCACCGATATGACTATGCAAAGGTACTCAAAAGGCTGCTTTCTTAAACAAATATTTTTTATCAAAGAATTTTTGACATTATTATTATAATACATTGTCTGAGAATGTAAAGAATAAATAAAAATACAATAAATATCTAAATAAACATCAGTACTGTATGTTCAGTATTAGTCAGTTGCTGACCATTTAAATAAAGAATAATAAAAATACAATAAATAGCTAAATTAAAATCGGTACTGTATGTTTAGTATCAGTCAGTGGCTGACCATTAAAATAAAGAATAAATTCAAATAAAATAAATGGCCAAATAAACATCAGTACTGTTTAGTATCAGTCAAATGCTGACTACATTAATACTGCTGAGTCAAGATAAACAGCGGCAGCATTGTTACACTGTATTCTGCTATACAAGTTCAGGGGAAACTTTCAATGGTGGAAAACCAGACTTTTAAATATTACATTTTCTAAATGCAATGATTGGAATTGTTCGGTTGAATGGGTTACCAAACTGCGAATCCTGAACAAAACAGTTTGGTGAATCCATGTTTTCACATTAGCTTCCACTCAGCTGACAACAATGAAAGTAGCTACATGGTTAGCTAGTTAGCTATAAGCTCGTTGTCACGGAGAGTAAAAGATGGACTTTATTTACTTTCCAGCATTGCGTCTCACCAACTAGGTAACAATGTAGCGTGAAATCAACACTCGAGACACAATCCACCACCGCACCATTGTCTGCAGAGCTGCAAAAATATGCTTTGACATACTAGCTGGCTAACATAGCAAACAGATGTGATAAACATGAGTGACATGGTTGTGAGGGACAGGGTTAATGCTATATTAGTAATATTGAAAAGGGAAAATGATGGGGGTCATTGTTTATTAACTTTCCAATATGTATTTCACAAACTAGTAAGCAACTTACTGAGAAGACACCACTTAACTCCACACTGCTGCAAGAGCCACCGTCAGCTCAGCTCTGTAAACAATGGAGGCGGAGCGCGCTCTGCTGGACAAACTACACTATGACACAAATTCAAGCATTGTTTTCTACATTATATGTTCTGAAAAAAGTTTTCATATCTGCGTATATCAGTAAACATATACGCCGCCATCGGCCGACTGATAAATCGGTCGGGCACTAGTTCAGACCTTGTTTTTGAGATGTGCACAGATGCTGAGCAGTTCTGTCTTAATACAGATGACACACCTCCAGCTGGTCCTTTATGAAATCACACATGGCCCATTGAAACATACTAATGACATTAAAGCCATCAGATCAACAGTACACGAATTATGAATTATAGGCTTTGTAGTCTACCAGGCCTGATTAAGATGGAGATAGTGATAAGGTTCAAGAAGATTCACTCATGTCTATATCAGATTTGTCTTTAACCCTCTGGGGTCTGAGGGTGTTTTGGGCCCTGGAGAAGTTTTGACATGCCTTAACATTTGTGCTTTTTTCAGTTGCTTAAAAACATTAATGGCTAAAGTCTCATAACACTGTATTCAGCACAAACTGGGCTACAATAATATGTGAGCAACATTTATGTACATGTTTGTATTTTTGAGAAATTAACATTTATGCATGGTTTTTGAAAAAACAAACAAAAAAGTCACTGAAATAAGGCCATATAACACATACTAAACATTTGTTCACAAGACTTTTGAGAACTGGATCTTGTAGCCTAGAGTCTTTGCTACAGAAATGATGTGAAAACAATATAGTCATTTAACTTTTGTAATTTACTTTTAGTGTTAGAAAGGCCATATGCGAGGAACTTGTTGAAAAAAAAAAAGTAAAAAAGAGACATTTCTATTGACTGCTAGTCATGACAACAGGCCCCACCAGTGCAAAAATTGTCATAACGTCAAAATGTAAAACCACTGTAAATTTTTTACACTAAACTAAACTAAGCACTTTATAGCTCAGACAAATAATTTGTCCTTTTCCCCCCAAAATACAGATGTTAGGTTAAAATGTACATGAAAGTACAAGGAAAAGTGTGTATTTTAGGTGCTGTGACGAGTCAGCATTTCTCAGTGTTTTTAAAGATCTCAATCACCTTTCAACTTTTTTCTAGAAGTGCAAATAAACTATTGTCTTAGTTAATATGAGGTTGTGGAAAAAACAAGTATAATAATAATATACTGTACATGTACATATAGCTATTCAAGATCATAAAATATTGTTTAAAATAGATGAAGAAAGTGTCACACAGCAGGACACTGATGACAATGCTTAAAATTTCATGGCAACTACTCACATAACTGTGTAAATGTTTATTTTAAAACAAATTTGGCCAGAATATGTACATATATAAATATAAACAAATATAAATATATGTAAAAACATACCTCTTAAAGTGTAGATATTTTCACTCTATGTGAGTTTGTTGCATCTTTATATCTGCAGTGTTTTAATTCCTTCCCCAGATTATTCTTGAAAAAAAGTGAAAAGCCCTATGCTTTGACAATTGCAGTTTCTGCTATGCTTTAAACAAAGACTGAAATAGCCACAAAGTAATATTGTTCTTGTCTTATTTTCTGCATTTTTATCTGGCATGAGCATTATTCAGCAAGCCACACTTCTGCTCCCATTAATGCTTGGCGGTATGAATAAATTATTCAAATGACTATATACTGAACACAGCTTTACTGTTTGCCGATTTTATTTATACTGCTGTTATTGTATTTGTTGTAACTTGCAGTTACAATTTTGTGATTATTCAGAGCTTATCTTATCCTTAATATATTATTTATGGTTGTCACCATAAGTGTGATATATATATATATATCAAATAATGAGTTCCATGTTAATATTAATGTTAATGTGCTCATACGGATATGAGCTCCAATGCGTAAGTAATTTCAAAATAAAAGCCATTACATTTTTTCAAAATAAAAGCCATTGTATTGGCTTACCTTTCAGAGTCTGTTGAATTTTTACTTTGTTAAGGGGTCCGTGCATGCATGTTGGAGCCCAGAGTGGCTGCCTATATGGTCTGTGGGATGGGCCGGTACTTGTGCAGCAGAGGGCCGGCCCAAATTACCCAGCGGCCCACCGGGAAAATTCCTGGTACTCCTGATGGCCAGTCTGCCTCTGAGTTAGTTTGATAACCCAACAGCATGTAAGATCAGGTAAACTCCTTAAACGTGTTTGTTTATCAGGTAAAAGTCTAAACTGTTTAAGCGAAAACCGATAGATTTTTGTCCATTAATTTCGCTCTGTGTGTAAACAACATTATCGGTCTTATGGTGGTTCACTCAGTGTGCATGTCTGTTTGTATTTTTATGTCAAAAACAGAAAAACACATATAATTTTAAATCTTGCATTGTTGGGATTTTAGAATTACCTGTTTTTTATAGTTATTATCAGCATATTGATGTGCATATAAACGCACTCACTGTTACTCCATACTCGCTTGTTTGAACACTCATCAATATGATTGATGCATTTTAATGAGCTCCCTCACTCATTCTTCAACTCGAGTTTCAAGTCAGTGTCCACCAAAAACATCAGTTTTCAGTGCTGGTCTGAAATCAAATGGATTCAATCCTGCTCCTAAAGGGCCACCTTCCTGCAGAGTTTAGTTCCATCCATGCTCTTACACATCTGCCTGTAATTGTCAAGTAATCCTGACTGCCTTGATAGTCTGAGCTATGTTCGGAATAGCATATTATCATACTACTACTACTGTTTTTGCAGTATGCATGACTGGAGGAAAGGAACAAGAGAGCAATACACAGAAGCATCCTAAAAAATTATTTTGTGTTGAAACACCTGACACACACTTAGTTTCTCCTCTCCCTTCACATCCGTCACATTTTATTTTTGTTGTTTAAACATTAATATTAACCATTAAATTCTCATACTTCAACAGTGTATCTTGCTTTATTATCCATTTAAGCTTGGATGGGCCTGCCCTACAAATTTTTTTTTTTAATCAAAATATTAATAACTACCGTCTTGACCAACACAAAATACTGTATGTATTGGTTGAAAGCTTAGAAGCTCTACTTTACAGTGCATTTAGGCATTATAACCAAAACTGAACAAGTGCTTTGAAATTTGCAGACAAATCAGAAGTGTTCCGTTTTGATAATTTATGAAAAATTTTGTACTGTACATATTATTGTAATCTGTAAAAACATCAAACTCATCATATATTCATAAGTCATATGTTGTTGAAAAGCTCTTTTCAACTTCACAACGAGATTGTGCCAAGTACATGACACAGACTCAACAGAATAGAACTAAATGAGATCTTGTTACTCATGTCTGCATACTTTGGAGAGAGAGCATACCTTTAGTCATATTTGTATTTGCTTGTGTAATTAGTTCTTATGTACACAACATTTTACTCAGTTACAGGTGACATGATTGGGAACAAGACAAAAGCAGTTTTTCTGAGCTACCTTATTTACACCCTGAGATATACAGTATAATGTCAAATCAGAGAAATAAAAATAAAAAAGTTTCTTAGGTTGAGAGTCTCATAATTGATCATAATATGTATCATTACAAAAATGTAAAAGTTTTCTTTAAAATAATACCAAACAACTGATCCTCTTTAAGGAGTTATAAGCCTTTAATTTTGGGGATGCCAGTGAAACAGGAAATCTTTAAAAACATCTTCAGAGCTTAAAAGGTTAAATTAAAGATGCAAAGTAATAAGGTTGTAACAACAATGAGTGGAATGTTTGTTGATGCAAAATTCATGTTATTTAACATACTATTATTAAAAAAACAGTAGCAATGTACAGTGTATACTGAACAGTTTACAGTATTCCATTCCGATCACAGCCCTTATTTAAAAAAAAAAACAAACAAAAAAAAACATCAGCTTGCTCCTCAACACGCTTTGTTGATATTTCTGTAAGTTGATGAGTTGTTGATGCTGGATTTAATTTACACACAGCAGTATATTCTAGAATTGAAATTTATTCTAGACTTTTTGTACCATTGATCTTCTCAGAACTTAATCAGCACTGGGGATTTAGTTTTTTGGTTTCTCAGGAACCAGAACACGCAAGCCTGGGGCTCATTAAAGGCAGATAATGACCAAGGTTTGCCTGTACTGCTGGCAGTAAGAGGCTCTAAGTGGAATGAAAATATGTTCTTCCACAGAATAGCCCACTGCTTAGTAGTGAGATACATGAAAGGTCAGGTCATAAAGAGGAATGATGCGGTAATATAATTGTAATGACTGGGAGGACAGGTTATTGCAGTGAAAGGAAGATGGCTCTCGTTAGAAACAAGAACATGTTTTGTGAAATAGAGCATTTAGATCAATTTTGACTGAATTTTTATTGTAGGCAACATAACTGTTCCTATTTAATTAACCGTGTTCCTGTCTCTCTTCCTGCTGACTTTGAGAGTTCTTTTCCACCACCACCAGTGTGTTTCTAACAGAGTGTCTACATGCATGAACAGTACAATTACTGACATCGAAATGTCACTTGCCATAGAGACTGCTACATCCTTGAAAGAGGAGGAAGTACATAGTCTTGCGTATCCAGACCTTTGACTAAATGGCAGAAGGTCTGCAGCCGGTTGCAAGAAACCCTGTAATTTAGGAAAACGTAATGGCCATGAACCACCCACTTAAACCGTCTGACCAATAAACTGGTGTGTTTGGTTTGTATGGGCAATCTCCATGAATGGCTGTACAGAAAAAAGTAGTGGAAAGTGTGTGTATACTTAGTGATCAGAATTTTTGAAAAATGTTAAGTACAGAGAATTTCACAGATATGATTTAGAAAACAAAGTGGAATATACAGTATATACATCACTGAAAGGAGACAACAGGACTTATAATGATACAATCTCAAATGTAGAGCCTTGACTGATTCAGTGGCAGGCTCTATTTACTGTAGCTGAAGTGACAGACATCCTTTTGCTTATGAAACTAAAATGTAGCTCAGTATGGGGCTCTATCCAGGCCATACTGGAGATTTGCCTGTGTGTCTAGACTTATTCAGGCATAAATGCCAAGTCACACGCAGTGAACTGAGCACTTTCTTTTAGACATAGAAGTTCATAGAAGCTATAACAGGTCTTTTTGTTCATGTTTAGGGATAGTCTACTGGCTCTAATAGAAGGTACTACCAAATAACCAAAATAAAATGTTGCCCTTCTGAGGCTACAGTAAATCCTGTAGGTTAGTCTGCTGCTAACATCATCATAAGAACCACTGAAGTGATTGAGAGGAGGTTACCCACAACTGACTCACCTACAATGAGACTTGACAACATAATCTCATGAGAATTCATCACAATACTATGAGTTGGCAATTCGTACTAATTCATATGACTTAATTTGTACGAAAACGTACGACTTATACATCAACCAATCACATACGCTTTACGAACACTCGTTCAAAACCCAGAAGTGTTGCTTTATTTCAAATTACACATCAGGGCTTTTAACATTTAATGTCACAGTTATGTTTATGCTCTGGGTAGGGTAAGGTGTTATGCTCTATGTTTAGGTTTAGGGATGGGGTTTGGGTTAGGAGTTAAAGTTACTAAAACCCAGTTTTGAATTAACACAGAACAAACACCAGATCTGGAACTACAAGGACACAAGGGAAGCATCTCTCATTGGTTGGTTTATAACTCCCAGCGATTTCGTACTAATTAACTCCTACGAATTGGTATGGATTCCCCACCTTGTACTGTTGTGATGAATTATCATGAGATCAGATTGGACATGACCATTTAATTTCTGCCATGGCTTGAATGTGTGATATTGTAAATATCTGACAATATCAGACAGTGTTTCCTGCTCTAATCAGCGGCAAGATACAAAGTGACCAGTTATCAAATGATTCTTATAAGTAGGTTTTTTTTAAAGAGTCGGTTAAAAAAACTTACAATAGTTTCAAACTCATGAATTATTAGTTTGAATCAGTGTAATGTCTCATTCATTGACTGAATTGGTCAGAGTGGTTCATAACTTATTCTCTGAACCACAATTCATTACTTTCTTCAGTGCAATGCTCACAACGTATGAAGAGCTGTTATGGTCTTATGAGGACCTGGGTTTGAATCCCGTCTGGGTTATGCCCCAAAACCCCATCCCCCTTCTCTACCTCCAATTTCCTGTCTGAAAAAGGCAATAAATAATAAAGAAAAGTCGGTAACCCAGGAAATATCCCTACCTCTTTTATACTCTTAAATCCCTCTCTTACACACTCACATCTGTCTGATCTGTCCTCATTTTGTCTTTCAGCTTCATAATCTAGCCACTGTAACCTTAGAGTGCAAGATCGGCAACATTTTTATTCTCACCATGTGAGTGTTCTGTTGAATTTTTTTTCTTTTTCTAGCAGATAAGTAAATCAGGCATGTGTATTCAGCATTACTTCATGGTAACTGAGCTGTGCTGCCCCTGTCTAAAGGAGAGGACAAATAAGCACATATTCCATTTTCAGATTTTTAGTGATGACTATTTCAGACATCAGATTAGTGATCATGGTACTGTGATCATCTCTGACAGTCATCTACTGTATGTGTGTGGGTTGCTCCAGAGGATAATGCTCTTGTTATGTACAGTAAAGAAGTGGGCGTTTGCTAATTGAGTCTTTCTCTCTTTTTCTTTAGTCCTCCCCCTTCTTTCTATCCCTTCTTCCATCTTTCCATAACTCTCTTTCTCTCTCCGACCACCTCCCTCCTCCTCTCTCTGTATCTCAGAGGAAATATGTGCAGACTGGCAGCAGGTCATTCTATTTATTTTCTGTTGACAGAGATATAAATAAGAAATGCTATATACGTATACTGTGCATTTATATATATATATATATATATATATATATATATATATATATATATATATATATATATATATATATACAGGTGCATCTCAATAAATTAGAATGTCGTGGAAAAGTTCATTTATTTCAGTAATTCAACTCAAATTGTGAAACTCGTGTATTAAATAAATTCAATGCACATAGACTGAAGTAGTTTAAGTCTTTGGTTCTTTTAATTGTGATGATTTTGGCTCACATTTAACAAAAACCCACCAATTCACTATCTCAAAAAATTTGAATATTTTGACATGCCAATCAGCTAATCAACTCAAAACACCTGCAAAGGTTTCCTGAGCCTTCAAAATGGTCTCTCAGTTTGGTTCACTAGGCTACACAATCATGGGGAAGACTGCTGATCTGACAGTTGTCCAGAAGACAATCATTGACACTCTTCACAAGGAGGGTAAGCCACAAACATTCATTGCCAAAGAAGCTGGCTGTTCACAGAGTGCTGTATCCAAGCATGTTAACGGAAAGTTGAGTGGAAGGCAAAAGTGTGGAAGAAAAAGATGCACAACCAACTGAGAGAACTGCAGCCTTATGATTGTCAAGCAAAATCGATTCAAGAATTTGGGTGAACTTCACAAGGAATGGACTGAGGCTGGGGTCAAGGCATCAAGAGCCACCACACACAGACGTCTCAAGGAATTTGGCTACAGTTGTCGTATTCCTCTTGTTAAGCCACTCCTGAACCACAGACAACGTCAGAGGCGTCTTACCTGGGCTAAGGAGAAGAAGAACTGGACTGTTGCCCAGTGGTCCAAAGTCCTCTTTTCAGATGAGAGCAAGTTTTGTATTTCATTTGGAAACCAAGTTCCTAGAGTCTGGAGGAAGGGTGGAGAAGCTCATAGCCCAAGTTGCTTGAAGTCCACTGTTAAGTTTCCACAGTCTGTGATGATTTGGGGTGCAATGTCATCTGCTGGTGTTGGTCCATTGTGTTTTTTGAAAACCAAAGTCACTGCACCTGTTTACCAAGAAATTCTGGAGCACTTCATGCTTCCTTCTGCTGACCAGCTTTTTAAAGATGCTGATTTCATTTTCCAGCAGGATTTGGCACCTGCCCACACTGCCAAAACACCAAAAGTTGGTTAAATGACCATGGTGTTGGTGTGCTTGACTGGCCAGCAAACTCACCAGACCTGAACCCCATAGAGAATCTATGGGGTATTGTCAAGAGGAAAATGAGAAACAAGAGACCAAAAAATGCAGATGAGCTGAAGGCCACTGTCAAAGAAACCTGGGCTTCCATACCACCTCAGCAGTGTCACAAACTGATCACCTCCATGCCACGCCGAATTGAGGCAGTAATTAAAGCAAAAGGAGCCCCTACCAAGTATTGAGTACATATACAGTAAATGAACATACTTTCCAGAAGGCCAACAATTCACTAAAAATGTTTTTTTTTTATTGGTCTTATGATGTATTCTAATTTTTTGAGATAGTGAATTGGTGGGTTTTTGTTAAATGTGAGCCAAAATCATCACAATTAAAAGAACCAAAGACTTAAACTACTTCAGTCTGTGTGCATTGAATTTATTTAATACACGAGTTTCACAATTTGAGTTGAATTACTGAAATAAATGAACTTTTCCACGACATTCTAATTTATTGAGATGCACCTGTATATATATACACATACAGTACATGCATATAATATCATTCAATGCAATTTTTGCTGTTCACGCTGTCATCCAAAAAACTGTTTCACATGTGAGGGGGAAAAAAAACAGATTTGGGCCACATGCAACTGTGGTGTAAAAATAGCCAATTAGCAATTTAGCATTATAATGTTCAGTTCTGGACATAAGTGTTTGGACATAAAATATCAGAATCCTCTCTGCACTGTTTTATTAACAGTTAGACAAACACACACATTCCACTTTTATAGACACTACACCACTTTTTAGTTTTTGATATTAGATACCCTAAACATATTAATAACATGATCTTGTAGGTTCATGTGTGTACATGAGTGAGCAAGAGGTTCTCAGCTGTTCTAAAGGGTGTAATAGCTGTAGATTGGAGTGTATTGTGAGTGAGTCACTGTGCCCTGCAGATGCTGGTTTATTAGGAGCTCTCCCACAGTCTGAGCCATCATACAAAACACCTCTGCTTTCCTCTTCTTTGGGAATGTGAGTTTGCTTCCTTAAGTTTTGAAATTACATGGTTTTAAGTGAGAGAGGCAATAATCATGTGTTAAAGTAAATGATCGAGTTCAGATAGGAATCTCACAGCGCCAATTGTGGCAAATTGAGTCCTGTTCATTAGTTTATTCATAGGGTGCTTTCACACTAGCACTTTTGATGCGCACCCTAGTTTGAATGACGTCAAAGTTCGGTTAGTTTGGGTGGTGTTTTCCGAACTCGGGTGCGTACCCACGAACCGCAGCCGAGTCCGTTTGATAAGGTGGTCTGAACCCTTATTGATGAAGTATAATTTGTGTCTTTGCAGGCTCCCGATCGCAATTATTATGGTATAATGCATTTCTCATACCTGCTTGTGTCCAAATAAATCACCTTCAGAGAGCAGCTCACATTCTTCACATCTTTTGCAATGCATCCGCGGGCTCGCGACAGACAAACACTAATATTCTTCACATCATTGCACATTCAGTGCATCCATGGCAGACAAACGTAATTGTCGTTTTGTGCATGTTTTGGTGGTAAATCCAAAGAGATGGTAAATCAGTCTTCTTGAGTTGTTGCCTAGTTACAGTAGTAAACAGCTGCTGTTTGTACTCACGTTGATGATGTAATCGGACTGCGGTTCGGACCCAAAAAATATGATGTGAACAGAGACCAGCAGGGACAGGGGGAGGGGGGAGGAAACAAACTCTGGTTCGGTCCAAGCAATCGAACCAAGTGTGAAAGCACCCTTAAGGGATCAGTGAGATGCTCTTGAGAGAGTGAGAGAGATAGTATCTGTTTAGATGTTGTCAGAAGGCTGGAACAAAGGTGATCACACACACATGCAGGTTTGTTACTGAAAGGACATCACTCTGTGACTGACACATGAGAGGCTTTGACTGAGTGTGGGAAAGCAATTCATTATTCAAGCCTTTTCTGTACAACACAGATTAAAGACACCACTCTGCGTGTGTGTGCGAGAGATATTTGAGAAAATATTAGTAAGCTGAGTGAGGAGAGGGTACACACAGCATGACACACACTGCATGTCCAGTGTTCTACACAGAATTTTATTGGCAAGAGTATAATTACATTTGTTCCAGTGTGTTCCCACTATATGATTCTCCGTAATTCAGTAGGTCATGTTTTATTAGACAATTTCACATGGTTTCTTTGTTAGGCAACCCGTACCCCTGTGTCATGTCGTCATGACGATGCTGCAAACAAGCCAATAAGAGCCACTCACAAAAGGCCTTTACTCTGTTTTCTAATTAATTGATGCCTGTAGCTGATAAGCGGTCACTACAGTGACAGACGGCATGGTAACATTGGCCTTGATCTCTCTCTCTCTCTCTCAAGCAGGAGTTCATGCACTGGAACACGATGTCCAACACACTGCAATGGAAGATGCAGCACACACTGGCACATCATCACACACATAAACACTGAAAGGGCAGCAGAGTGATGGAGAACTAAGTACTGTTTTCTTGATATGTAACAGGAGAAAGTGTGTGATATTGTGCTGTTGGGCTGAGATGCTCTATATGTGAAGGTTCAAGATGAGTGAGCAAAACATCACTGAACCTCGGAGGGCCTTTCTATGTGTCAGTGGAGTATCTTTGTGAGTTTGTAGGATTTTAGTGTAGAGAGAGAGGGATGGAGTGGGATGGAAATGGAGCTACAGAATGGCAGAGCTTTTGCCAGAACAGAAGAGTAAAATCTCCCTCTAGTGGAGAGAAGGAAGCAGGAATTTAAAGGGCTTTTCTGTACTTTAATTAAACCACTTTAATGTTGAGTTGTAGAGTTATATGCATTTAAACAAACAGGTGTTTTACACCATGCATTAAAGTAGTTTCTAGACACAAAAAGTGTTGGCATGTCTGCATGGTATTTATTTGGTTAAGGGATGTGTATGTGAGGATGATTGGTTGCATTATATTATTCTAAACCAGTTTCTGCTGAAAGTGTGAATTCACACATAGAACAGTTGTACTGCTTTAAGACACTAATTATAACATGAAACACAAGAAATTAAAGGGTTTATCTCATGACTATAGATGCATCCCAAACTGCACCTTCTGACTATTCTACGTAATTTTGAAGTGTAAGGATTGTGAGTAGTATGTTAACACTGAAAATGCAACAAAAAGAAGTGTACTATGAGTACCTGGATGATGTACTTCTTCTTCAACCATCAAAACGGATGCTGCATCCCAATTCACCTACTTATACTATGCGCTTAAAGTGTGCACTGTTTTTGAAATGGAAAAGTGTCTACTTTTTAGTGTGTATCAAAGTGTGCAAGTATTGGGACATATTATCACATTAAATTGCCCCTTGAAGCAAAATCCCTTCTGTTGCATTTTTAGGTGTTTCCTGTCATCGGATACCGATCTGTCAATCATCCTGTAACAGTTATCTTGACCTGCACGTTCCTCATTTAATTTTTACTATCATTCATTTAACATTCTTCATTGCATTTCATTTGTGATACCCTACAATGCTTCCTGCCTTATTGGAGAAGAAACAGCGCATCGTTGAAGATCTGTTGCAGGTTGTTTCGTGTGGAGAGCTGCTGATGTTTTGATGATGCACGTAGTAAAGTGTAGTTTAATGCAAATCAAACTTGTCTCATGTTCTATCATTATCTCTTTTCAATGTATGATATTTACAATGTGTTTTCAGATAAAATATAACACTGATAACAGTTACATTATGTTTTATCATCAGCTAAAGTGAACATCTTGGATTATCTTCTTAACTTGAGTGTAATACCAAGTCTGAAAGACAGAACACTTAAATGATTCTGCTGGATCACTTTATTGTTTTTATTTTTCCTTTGGAAAATTGGCAGTGTTACAACAGTCTCTTGAAAGAGAATCTGACTTTTGCTATATTATTGTTACAATAAATAACAAAAATACAATGAGAACAGATAATTGTGTTCATTTGGTTCATTTTCTGTTTGTGAAAATACAGATTTTAATCAATATGATGCTGACACTTTTCCTTAGATTATTTGCCGAAAAAGAAGCTCTTAAGAATACACGAGCATCCACAATAAGCAGAACAAATACAGTAAATGGACATAAAAGAATGCATGATGACAAAATTAGGATTATTAATCATTCAAACCCTTTTCTGATCAATGTAAATGGGCCGATCAGCGTCTTTGTCCGATAGAGAGAACAAAGTAGTTTCTCTTCACAGTGTTCAACCAAACTTGCGTAATATTTAATGCTGTTTTATTTTGTAAAAACATGACGAAGAGATGATGCGCCGTTGGCCTCACCGCCATGTTTGTTGTTTTTCAAGTATGACAGTTATAGTTCTGAAGTGAACGGTCAAAGTCCTCTTCCATCGAGCAAGGGATTGTGGGCAATATTAGCTGAAAGAGTGTTTATGGATCCACACTTCAGAATTTTGTACGAAATAGTAGACCATCCAGGCAACTTTGGGACACTCATTTCCACATACTATGATTTGGTACACCTTAATTTTCATCTCAGGTGCTGTTCAGGGTGGATAGAGTCCAGATTGGGACACAGGGGGAGTGTGGAATGTCTGACAGTTCATGCACTCAGCACTTGCAGCTACCCATATGTAGCGGAAGGGGCGGAGTTACCTTCATGTGGTGCTGGTCTAACAAAACAGTTGTAAATAATGGAGAATGTAGCAACTAGCGAAACTTCTGTCAGCACCTTAGAAATGTGAGTTGAATGCTTTACCATCACCCCACGCTGTGTGAATATGTACGTTGTTTGAGATACAAGAGTTGAACTGAGGTTGACTAAAGCACTAAACCTAGCGGCAACACATTGTATGCATTTGAAATGTCACTTCCGTTAATGTTAAGTGTTACATTTGGGAAGATACTACACTTCAAAAATATATACACTACATGTTTGAGTACATAGTGTATTCTGTAAGTGCATAGTGTATATTGTGTCATTTTGGACACCGCTAAGATAATGCCAATATACCAAATAGAATTGGAAATTGGAATAAATTTTTTTCTGCATAATTTATATATATATATATATATATATATATATATATATATATATATATATATATATATATATATATAAATGTCCTCAAATCACCCTCTACAGGCCATGTGTTTGATACCTCTGTACTTGAGTGTGAAGCCAAGCCTTGTTTTCTCACTTTTGCTCAGGTGACACAATCAGTAGCCCCTACAACTATAAACTATAACAGATGTTCTCCAGAGAGAGAATGAGAGGATAAAAAATAGAAATGTGCTATTAACAAAGTACTAGGAAGTGACGATAATGATCCATCTTGTAAACACATTAATTGTATGGCTTATTTTTTTTTTTTACTACAAAATAAATACACAAACATGCCAAAATGGGGCCTCACCACAATTTTAAAAAATGCCAGGGGGTGTGGGCATGGTCATATCAGCACCTATCAGAATACCAGTCCACCTCACCGCATATCAGAATCAGAATGAATCAGAATCAAAATGAGCTTTATTGCCAATTATGCTTACACATACAAGGAATTTGTCTTGGTGACAGGAGTGTAGGTTCTACTGTTTGTTTAGATCAGTGTTACTATCAGAAATAATTAATAATTATTACTTTAGTTATTAATTAATATTTAAATTAAATAATAGAATCTAACTCATTAAAGCCTCATACGGGGCACCAGTAAATGTAGTGCGCTACGTTCAGGAGCGGGTTTGGTTATTAGCAATAATTAATAATTATCAAAGATAATTATCAATTATTAAAATCAATAGAACATTGATTTGAATCAATGTTAGCTCTTTTAATCCTTCACATCAACAATCAAAGATAACCATCAAATTCAATAGAATATTCATTATTATCAAAGATAATCATTAATTATTAAAATCAATGGAACATTGATTAGAATTAACACTAGCTTATTGATCCTTCAAATTCAACAAAATCAATAGAATATTAATAAGGATTAATATCACCGGGGCACCACCCTGGAATCAGGGACTAATAACCAGACAGTATACAGTCTCAATATTAGATTGTTCTCTTAAGAAAATCGACATTCAAAAGGAAACAATGAAGGCTTGAATCTGAGCACTGACATCCCCTGCCAGTATTTGACACAGGTGTATGCAAAACAAACCAAAACACTTCTCTTTGAAATATAACAAATTTTATTTATGCAATAATATCAATTCATAATCAATACAATGCAGTCAATAAACTTCCGACTTACAACTACAAACTAAACAGTGACATGATTAAATATGGTAACCAAAATAAGCCTATAACACATGAGAGGAAGGTAGGTGTGTGTGTGTGTGTGTGTGTGTGTGTGTGTGTGTGAATGGGTGTGTGTGTGCATAAGGTGTGATGTGCACAAAATGGCAGACGTGACTCTTGTGGAGAGTACGTCACGTGAGATTTCCGGCCAGAGAATATGGCTGCGAATGAGGGCGGAGAGAAGCCAGTTAATGGCGTCTGCCCGTTTATCGTGTGTCTCCGCTTGTACGATAACTTAGGGACAAAGCTAAGCTTTATCACAAAGTTATCAACTAGCCAAAAGTGTGTGCGAGAATGTTTGTGAGGGGTCGCGTTGTGTGGTTAGTACGAGAGAGAGAGAATAAAGTGGCAGCACCAAAGCCGGTTTCGCGATCGTGGGAGAGAAAGCATCTGTAAGTTTATCACTCAGAGACAAGGTGGACGGCTCGTAAACTGTCCCGCGGTCTTTGGTTCTTTAATGGATAAACTCAGTGTGCCGGTCTCACCCGAGATGGCGGAAACACACAACAGTCCAATGTGGTTGGACTACAACACAGCAGATCTCATTCGTGATAACAGTACATTACAGTAATACCTTGAGTATTATTAGCAGCAATGAGCGGACTCTGCGGTCCGTAAACTGTACAAGCAATAACCTTGATACACAAGAATAACACACTATAATATTCTATCTCTGCCCAGACATAAACCTCTTACTTGAATCGCATGAGGACGCAGGTAGAATGTGTGTTCATCTGTCCTAACTCCGACTCGGTTCCTCGAGGCTCGGGTGATGACGGAAGGCCGTTTCCTCGCTCTGTCGGTGGGCGGTACGGCTGCTGATTCTCGGCGGGCTGATGGAGAAATCAGCGATGTCAACTTATTTGAAGAGGGAAGAGAAATCTTTTGCTCTTCACTTCTGCAGGCAAACGGATGATGATGCGGATTGCTTGGCGGTCTCCTTCGGATCTGTTAGAGTGTTCAGTGGAACACAGAGTAATCTTAACTCATCCAGCAAGATATCAAGTCGGATGTTACATATACATACACACACACATACACATATGTAGTGCAAATCTAAATACAAATCAGTTATGTACAGTGCAAGGGAATGTAATGGCAAAAGAGGTAGGATGTGTTGGATAATATAAAAAGACTAAGCTGTGTATTGCACATTAATTATTGCTCAAAGGGGCAGTTTTAACTGTTCATGAGATGGATAGCCTGGGGGAAAAAACTGTTCCTGTGCCTGACGGTTCTGGTGCTCAGAGCTCTGAAGCGTCGGCCAGAAGGCAACAGTTCCAAAAGGTAGTGGGCAGAGTGAGTGGGGTCCAGAGTGATTTTTCCAGCCTTTTTCCTCACTCTGGAAGTGTATAGTTCTTGAAGGGAGGGCAGGGGGCAACCAATAATCCTCTCAGCAATCCGAACTGTCCTTTGTAGTCTTCTGATGTCTGATTTCGTAGCTGAACCCAACCAGACAGTTATTGAAGTGCAGAGGACAGACTCAATGACCGCTGAGTAGAACTGTATCAGCAGCGCCTGTGGCAGGTTGAACTTCCTCAACTGGCGAAGGAAGTACAACCTCTGCTGGGCCTTTTTCACAGTGGAGTCAATGTGGGTCTCACACTTCAGGTCCTGTGAGATGGTAGTGCCCAGGAACCTGAATGACTCAACTGCTGCCACAGTGCTGTTTAGAATGGTGAGGGGGGACAGTGTTGGGGTGTTCTCTATCACCTCCACTGTTTTGAGCGTGTTCAGCTCCAGGTTGTTTTGACTGCACCAGACAGCCAGCTGTTTAACCTCCCTTCTGTATGCATCACCATCACTCTATCAGCATCACAGAGAAGCGGTGCAGTCTTGAACATCCGTGGCCCGGAATCACCTCAATCAAGCGCTGCTTGAGAGTTTGAAGTGCTCGTCTTATGAGGCTCTCTGGACGGTCCTTAGATGGTTCAGGTCATATCTAGAAGGGAGGGGTTACTACGTGAATATAGGCAACTATGAATCTGAGTGGACATCCTCGATGTGTGGAGTCCCACAAGGCTCAGTTCTTGCACCACTCCTGTTCAACCTGTATATGCTGCCACAAGGCCAAATGATGAAAAAGAACCAAATTTTGTACCATAGCTATGCAGGCAACACCCAGATCTACCTAGCCCTATCACCAAATGACTACAGCTTCATAGACTCTCTGTGCCTGTGCATTGACGAAGTTAACAGTTGATATGCCGAAACTTCCTTCAGTTAAACAAAGAAATTCCCAAGGTGAACACATACCTTGACTTCAGGGGTCTAAAGACAAAAAATCAAGTAAGGAATCTTGGTCATTTTGGAGTCAGACCTTAGTTTCAGTAGTCAAATCAAAGCAATAACTAAATCAGCCTACTATCATCTCAAAAATATAGCGAGAATTAGATGTTTTGTATCTAGTCAAGACGTAGACAAACTTGTTCATGCATTCATCACCTGCAGGTGGATTACTGCAAAGGACTCCTCGCCGGCCTTCCCAAAATGACCATTAGACACCTGCAGCTCATTCAGAATGCCGCTGACAGGATTCTGACCTGAACTAAAAAATCAGAGCATATTTCTCCAGTCCTCAGGTCTTTACACTGTCTTCCAGTTAATTTAGAAATGATTTTAAACTACTATTACTAGTTTATAAATCACTCAATGGCCTAGGACCTAAATACATGCAGATATGCTTGTTAAATATAAACCTAACAAACCTCATCATTAGGATCAAGTCAGTTAGAAATACCAAGGTGAGACAGCATTTAGCTATTATGCCACCCGCAGCTGGAACCAGCTTCCACAGGAGATTAGATGTGCTCCAACAGTTGCCACAATTAAATCCAGACTGAAAACACTTCTGTTTAGCTGTACGTTTACTGACTGAACACTGTGCTGCACTCACTGATTGCATGGCATCATTTTATTTCTGTATTCTTTTCCTTTTTATTCATTTTAATAATTTTTACTTTTTTATTATTTTATTACTTTTTATTCTTATTTCTTGTTCTTAACTGGTTTAAAAAACATTTTATGTATCTTGTATTTTCTTTATAATTTTTATGTAAAGCACTTTGAATTGCCATTGTGTATGAAATATGCTATATAAATAAACTTGCTTTGCCTTTCCTATGAGGCTGTCACATGGTGTCATGAAAATGTTTAAACCTGTGAGATGAAAAGAGTGCAACAAATCCTTAAATTTCCTTCTAAAATTCAAATGAATAGATACTTACATTCTCTTCTATCATTAGGAAAACATACATCTGTTAACATCTCAGGAAATGTTTAATGTTTCGTTGCCCTTTAAGGTGCTGCTAGGGTTTATATATATATATATATATATATATATATATATATATATATATATATATATATATATATATATAAATTGTATTGATTTTTATTTTTATTTTTATTTTTATTTATTTTTATTTATTTGTTATGGAGAAAATGTTCCTTCTCCCTGAAAGATATCACTGAAATAACTGTCCTGAGATATTTCACCAGTCTCCGTAATAGTACTAGAACGTGTAAACAGCAATCAAAACAAAAAGACTTTGATGTGCTTTCTGCCTGTCAATCATTTTGCACATTTTCAGTGTAGTAGTTGAAGTAGATCATTCAGGTATAAAGGGATAGTTCACCCAAAAATGAAAATTCTCTCATCATTTACTCACCTTAATGCCATCCCAGATGTGTATGACTTTCTTCTGCTGAACACAAACAAAGATTTTTAGAAAAATATCTCCACTCTGTAGGTCCATACAATGCAAGTGAATGGTGGCCAGAACGTGGACGGTCCAAAAAGCATATAAATGCAGCATAAAAGTAATCCATAAGACTCCAGTGGTTAAATTCATATTTACACTAAAAAATGCTGGGTTATTTTGTCTCCCAACCGCTGGGTTGAGACTGTTGGGTAAGAAAGCTGGGTTGATTTGACCCAATTTGGGTTGTTTTTAACCCAGCATTTTTTAGAGTGTACAGAAGCCATATGATAGGTGTGGGTGAGAAACAGATGAATATTTAAGTCCTTTTTTATTATAAAGTTTCACTTTCACATTCTTTTTTTGTTTTTGGCGATTTGCATTCTTTGTGCATATTGCCCTACTGGGCAGAGAGTAGAATTAAAATATTGATTCTCACTCACATTTATCCTGTTGCTTCAGATGACATGGATTTAACAATTGGAATGGTATGGATTACTTTTATGCTGCCTTTATATGCTTTTTGGACCACCACCACCCTTGAATTGCATGGACCTACAGAGCTGAGATATTCTTCTAAAAATCTTAATTTGTGTTCAGCAGAAGAAAGAAACTGAGGGTGAGTAAATGATGAGAGAATTTTAATTTTTTGGTGAAATATTTTTTTAATGTTCTATACAAATTCATCAGTTGTCAGCTAAGAGCACTGTTGCAACTGTTGTGTTTGACAACTTTGAGAAGATGCACTGCGGTGACGGTCTCATTGCTATCTTTGAAGTGTGGTGTTTTGGAAAGAGGGGGCATGTCTAATTCAACAGCTCAGTCTCGTGGAAGTTCCAGAGCGACTAAAATAGCTTACTGCACCTTTAAGATGCAATGCACATAGTGAGAGACGCTCATAAAACAGCAAGACACGATGAAACAGCCAAAGATGTCCATCAGACACGTCTAAATACAGTAGGTCAACAATTTAAAAATAGTACAGACAGAACTCACTCCAATTTCCCGTTCAACCCCTAGTACTCAAGATAACTCAAGAAGAAAATGAAAGACAGACAGACTGACAGTGGTGATGCTTTATAAAATGTTATCTTAAGCGTTGTATTTGTGGCTGTAATAGTGTGAGTTTGTGTTTGCATGTGTGTGGCTATAACAGAGAAGTATGTGACAAAGGAAGTTATTTATTGTATGTTCTTCATTTTTACTTACTGTGGCTGCTTATTTTTAAAAATATTTTACATAAAAAAATAAAAGATCAAGATCATCAGTACCTTTCCTCTGGAAGATTCGGGGAGATCTCCCTGTGTGCATTTGTGTCTTTGGGGCTCTCCTATTCTAAGTTCTAAAATAGTTTCCCAAAGGACTCCTGTTCTCAGTTTGTGTGTCTGCGGTGCAGTCAGCCTGTTTCTCATGTTCCATTTGAGGCAGTTTCTTTTACCAGAGCAACGCTTTTTATTTTCTCATTTCTTATCTCTCTCTCTCTCTGTCTCTTTTTCTCTCACACTCAACACAACACAGATATTACACACATAAAAGGAAGTGTCATAACAGGAAGTAGGTGTTGGGGAATAAAGATTTAGCTCAGAGAAGCTCAGACAGTAAGGGTCAGTGGCTCTCTAGCTGTGTTTGAGAGTGTGTGTGTGTGTGTGTGTGTGTGTGTGTGTGTGTGTGAGAGTGTGTGTGTCTGAAAGCAAGCATGCAGATGTTTGAGGGTTATATCTGGCACGCCTGAGAGAGAGAGACGGACAGAGAGATGTGGGCTCATAGAGGTAAATGGGTTCTGCCCCCCACTCCTCCCCATCAACCTGAGCAGAGGTAAGAAAGACTAACTCATGCTGCTAGAGCCAGCTCATTTAGCTGTAAGAATAATGCTCTAAACTTGGGTCAGCAGCATGAAGACATCACAATATCAATGCCAGACCTGTAGCTGAGTGCAAGATCTGCCAGTGAGAACATTGTCTGTAAGGTAAAGTGTTATAGCGTGAATATGTGAGCTATGTTAATGTGTATGAGAGTTAGCAGTCACACTGATTGTGGCTGATAAGTTCTGCCAGGACAAGCAGAACTTATTACTAAATATTAGCCATCTCGCCCAGTTTGCCTAGCTTCTGCTAAGGCTTGTAGGATTTCAGTTTGATTGGTTAGTTGTCTTGTGTTTTGGATATATTTAGGCCAGACACAGTTAACTACCAAATTAGGGATGTTTACGAGTAATCGTTCTGCACCATTTGAATATTAAAAACTCTACTCGAATATTGCAAATAAATTTTCATTTCCACATTTGCCTGCCGTGACCAGAGCTGAATTATGCTGTTCCCTCTGAATCTCTCACCACATTTTGCAGTTACAATTAAGTCCACTGGGGGCACTGTGGATGTGTGTGCTGTTTAGTGATGGGAGGTCTGATTCCTTTCTGCGAACAGGTTCTTTCGGACAGTATATTTCATTAAATCAGTTCAAAAAGATGATTCAACAGTTCTTTTACGTCATCACGTAATGACATCACTAATATGTAATGCTATCAACCCGGGGTCATGAAACACATGCTCTAACACATTCAAATAAAGTCATATGTAAGCGCATATTGCTGATTATAAAATTTTATTCGGTTAAGGTATAATAATAAGGGTGTTTATTTTCATCAGTTACTGTTGACTCGAGAAATGTTGTGAGTCCAACCAGGGTGTTCAGTCCGATTTGTGAACTCGTTGGAGCGGTTCTAGGATCATATTATTGGCTCATTTTGAGTCAGAGTATCAGGCACGTCCGAGGTACAAGTTAAGATGGAGTAACTTGTGGATCAGTGTTGACTCGAGACGCGAACTGTTTCAAACAATTCAGTCCGGTTTGGTGAACTGGTTCAACTCATTCACTGAAAAGAACCAGTTCAAATGAACGATTCGTTCACGAACCAGACATCACTAGTGTTGTTGATGTGTTGGATGAGAGAAGAAGATATGATGGCGTCTGTTCTTGCAAGCAAACCCAATTGTGGCAATACTTGTAATATTTTGATTCTGAATTATGCTCTATTGATATTCAGTTGTTGTTGGAGTCATGTATAACAGCAGACAAGTATCTGCTTTTATCGTGAAAAAAATGCGAAGATGTATTTGAAGCTTACCAGACCTGGATGTGTGTATGTGCATTTTACCACTTCTTCTGAGAAATAACATGTGAAATGATAAAAATGTGATAGCATGTAGACAGTAGACTCAAAGTTTATATATGTGCTTGACCCTAATGCCATCAGTATTTGTTTCTATGTAAGCTCCTGGTGAGTGAAAAATTGTTTTTTGTTTTTTATTCCATTTTTATTAATGCATATTGTTATCTTATTTTGAAACCGTTCGTGGTAATGTTTTGAATAAAACAAAATATACATTTTACGTACGGTACGTGTGATACTTGTTTTTAACTCACATTTTATTTAGTAATTGATTACTCGTTTTTTGTGGGTTAGAGTACTCGACTACAAAATTACTCAAAAATGCCCATCCCTACACCAAATCTGCATAAGAAAACTATCTGCGACCACCAACTCTTATCTCAGAATATCATCACACAAGTGTGATTTAAGGGTTATTAAGAAGGGGCTCATGTGCAGTATAGCCTAATAATAGTACCATTTATAATTTTTGCTGTGGGAACGTCTCTGTTAATGTGCTGCGGTATTTTTAGTGCTGGAACTGAACTGTTCTGATACTTGTGCACATGCTTGTTATTCAAACTGGCATACAGAACACCAAATACAATCATTCTGGAGCAATATGCTGGAAAAAGCCCTGCTCAAAGGCACAGTATGGTGATAGGACCAGATTCAATTCTCAGATTTCAGGGGTTACACACTATTGGGTTCAAACCTGCAATGTTTGTTTTACCAGTTCAGCACCCTAAAATGTCATCATTTACTCACCCTAATCATGTCTCTCCAGGTTTGACGTCAATGATGAGACATGCGAAACAATGATGGCAAACTAGCCACAATGCATCATGACAAGCCATATTTGACATGAACACAAGCATGCATGAGATTTGAGGAATATTCCAGTCACTCTAACCACATTGTTCAAAGGGTCAGAACACCACCCTGTTTCAGCACAGTTGAGCTCTCGCCACATTTTTAAAAGATGCATTCAAGATGGGTGTGATTAGCAGTGGAGTGAGGGGAGAAGGGGGAATGAACCCAACAACTGTCTGATCCAGTCACTCAGTTTTATTTTAATAATGCAGTTAACAGCTTCAAAGATTCTCACAATTGCCTGTAACAGAATGCACAAATAAATTATACACTATTTTACAAGCTCAGAATACATTACTCACACTGGTCATTTATATCTGTAATTTAATATGTAAATAAATGCCAAGGCATGTACTCTGTATCAAAAATATGTTAATGTTTTTTTAAAACTTTTAATAACTTTTGAGACTTATTTCAAGACGATGATTTACAAATATAAGTGCTTAGATCGGTTAACACACTTACATTAGGGATGGATGTATGGATGGATGCAGTGTTGCCAAACTCCTCACTCTGAAAATCTCCAGGACCACCGTCAAATGTCTCTATTTTTCACAAAAATTCACCAAATATGAAAACACACTATAGCCTATAAAGGTCTACATATGTGTATATTTAAAAAAAGCACCACTATATATATGTATATTGTAAAAACAAAACAATAATAATAATGATAATATATTAGTAAAAAATAAAATGTGTGCTTACCTTATCTAAAACAGGCCAGAAAGATCTTCAATGGGATCATCTTTCTCCTCATATGATGCCATTATCCCAAATTTCTGAATTACATCACGTGGAAGACTGTAATTCCAACAGGTTTTGCAGCAAGCCAAAAGTCCATATCTTACGTGAAGGATGGAGTTCACAGTCCCAAGAGCTTGATGATTCCTGAGTTTGTTTTTTACAATATTTAACTGACTGAAAACTCTCTCCACATCTGCATTACTGTATGGGAGTGTTAGCATCGTAACAGCTAGGTTACAGAGCTCTTTAAAGGGATTCTCATCTGCTGCGTCTCTGTACAAATTTACTTCAGCCCACAATTTCTCTGTATTGTCCACATTTTGCCAATGTACTTTAGAGAAGGTTTTGCCATCGTCTCTCAATTTTCCCGATTTCCTCTGGAGAGGTCACAAATGCTTTAGCCAACTCAACAATTGGAAGTTTTGAGTGAGTCAGAGCATGACGAGCAGATAGTGTGTTGACTTTATTTAATATTGCAAAATTCTCCAGTAAGCTGTGTTTTATTTCTTCATGAAGGAGTACTGTGAATTTTTTGCAGCTCTCTCTGATTGCAGTTTCTGCGGCTTCTGGCACCGTCTCTTCTCTGATTGCTCTTTCCACCTCGTATCCGAGTCAAGGTTGAGAATCCAGATATGGTGTAATGTCCTCTGTTTCTTGTACTACTCTGAAGTGAGTTTTCAATTCCAGCCGCTGTTGTAGTATTTTCTGAACAGCTGGTTCCACGGTTATCCATCTTGTTGCACATGCCTTTACAATTTTCAGTGGCTCTTCACCATCATTAATGGCACCATACACAGCTTTGTATGTAAGTTGCCCTGAGGCACTATGAGCAAACCAGTTATATGTTTCTCTGACTAAGAAGTCCAAACATTTCGGCAATGACTTCTCGTAAGCGCGAGACACAGCTAGAACTAGACTGTGACACGCGCATCGCACTAACACCAAATGGGGAATTCCTTGCTTCAATTTTGCATACACACCGTTATTTATTCCAGTCATTACTGATGCATTATCAGTTCCTAGCCCTGGCATACTCTTGATATCAAGGCCCAGAGAGGACAGGCAAGATTTCAGTGAGTTAACTATTTCATCTGCTGTGAAGTTTTCTAGCTCCACTGCTTCCAAGAAATGGCTAATAATGCAGTTTTGAGACAAACTGAAGTAGCGGATCACAATGCCCAGAATTTTTGATACAGAAATGTCGTTTGACTCGTCTATTAAAAGACTGAAGGGTCCTTCTCCAAGGTCTGCGACAGGTTCACTGATAAAGTGGGGGGCAATCCATGATCCATGTTCAGTAATGTAAAGGGCTAAAGTACAATCAGTTTCAGCAACAGACAGATTTCTAGGTGATGCAAACGAATCCATATGCACCTGCCTCTAATCGGATAAAGGCCTTGCACTTGCAATGAGCTTGGTGGTCAATGCATGTTTATTTAGATCTGACTTCTTAGCACAAAGTATGACTTTGCAATATTTGCAAAAAAAATTTTGTCGCATTTCTTTAATCTTTAAATACAGGTTCTTTTAACCAGCTGTCTGTGAAATGCTCCTCATACTTTTTCTCTGCAATTTTGATGATGATGCTTGATGAAATGTCAGGCCTACTGTGCGCACTGCGCAGATGTATGGCCTGATTGAGCGAGAACGTGAGGTCACGGCAGGGTGTGGCTACCCAGTGTGTGTTTGTTTGTTAATCACCAAAAAAATAAAAAAATTGCCAAATATATTTAAACATAGCCAAAATAGCTCCTTGTTGCAAAATTTTAAGAAAAGTTGCAGCAACAATGAGAAAGTTACTAAATTTGTTGACAAAATCCCCAAATTGACAACACTGGATGGATGGATCATGAATGGATGGATGGAAAGTCTTTTTTGCCTGGGATAATCAATGTAAACCGCATCTCAAAGAGTCCCAGTCAGAGACAGTCCAACTCACTGCATATCTCAAAACACGGACGTTAATAAATGCTTGCTGCTTGAACATTTAAAAGGTGTTGCCTTGGACTGAAAGCCTGTCCTGTCCCTCTGTCTGCAGCGCGGGGGGGATTCGCGTCACATACTATCAACTCTCTCAACTGACTGAGGCGCTTGAGAGTTTAAAGCGCTAGTCATGTGCATGACTACAACACCTGCGGTGCTCGCTTGTCAAAGGGTAAAGGCCACACCTTCTCATGAATAATATCGAGAACATTGTGACATAGAGGCGCTGTAATTCAATGGAAAGCTTAACCCTGTCTGAACTGTGACGTTGACTCGATATTAATTTCAAACTCGGAAGATGAAAATAGCCAGAAAAATACCAAAATTAACCATTTTCCTCTTGAAATGAAAAATAACGAATGTTGACATTCTCTTCCCTTGTGTACAAGACATATATACCTTTTAACATCTCAGAAAATGTGTTTCATGACCTTTTAAAGCTGAAGTGTGTAATTTCTGTCACCAAATTGAATTGCAAAAATAATCACTGGTTTTAAACAGATTCCAGAAAACTCCCTTCTTTCATTAGTTTTACAAACAGGTAGTGCTACCCAATTGATCGAGCCAATGTTGCTGTGTCAGGCCAGAAATTGTTCAAATGTTTTGATAGAGCCACAGTGTTTACCTTTTAGGTGAGCAACAGTGTTAAACTTTTAGGTGAAATCAATTATGGCTGGATATTTAGCTGGGATATGAGAAAGAATTTAAAAATAAAAAATAACCACACATCAGCTTTAATAAATAGTAAAAAATAATGTAAGAATACACAGTCTGATACACCAAACTCCGGTTACTCCAAACTGGTTTACTCAAGAAGGGGGTTGGGCAAACTCCAAAAGGGGGCGATACTTCCACACACGGTTAGGGTTAGGGAAAGGGTTAGGCTGGGGGCTCTGTATATCTTTGCTGGTGGTTTGGAGCTCCCACCCCTTTTTGGAGCTCGGCCTGCAGCTATATCCATCTCCCAGATTTGCAAAACTTTTCAAGTGGAAATACTGAGGCCTGCAGATGTGCAGTTGCTCAATGTAGCCACAAGGTGGAGATCTAGTCTAGAGATGCACAAAGTAATTTTCCAGATTTCATCACAAATTGTTTATTTTGGATTCAAGCCTATACATGTGAGAAGGGATATTTGATGCTTTAATGAAGATGCTTTACTAGAGCATGTCCCTGCTGAGTTGCCACAGTGAAAGTGAGTAAGGACTGATTGGCAGTGTAAATTCCACCCTGCTGTTTGTGCATTAGATTCAGGCTGAATCCAGGTTACAGTGGATCCTACTTGTGACACCTACACAGTTATATTTCCACTTCATGTTCAGCTGTCCTATTTTCACCTCCTCTCTCCCTTCCCCTCTCTCTCTTATCTCTCTTACACACACCCACAAATAAACTAAAACTGTAACCCCAATATGTCATACACAGATTAAGTGAGGTAGAGATGAGTGCAATTATAGATCAGACAAAAGTGTTTTGAAATGATGAGCTGTGTGTAATAGCATTTACACTGTACTTGCTTATGTAACACACACACACACACACACACACTGCTAACAGAAGAATAGCAGGAAACAATAGCTGGTTTGTGGTCCAACCGTAATTGTGTACGACTCAAATGTAAGTGACATCATTTCCTTCCTTCACAGGAAGTCAGTAGTGAGTATGAACAGGAAGTAGAAGATAGGAGTCATATAGTGCTGTCTTTCTTATTCAGTGTTTACATGTTTTCAGTACACACATTCACACACATACCCACAGAGAGAGAGAGAGAGAGAGAGAGAGAGAGAGAGAGAGACTTTCTTTCTTTGCTCTCACCTAATGAGAGAGGCAGGAGCAAAGCTTTCAGTGTGTGTGTGTATGTGTGTGTGTGTTGAATGTAGGGTTGGAACGGTATGAGATTTTCACGGTACGATAACCGTCTCAGAAAATATCACATTTTCACAGTATCACGGTATACGGTATTACACAGTTATTATTATCAGTTACAATGACCCTTAAAGGAGTGAAAACAGTGTTTTTTTGGTTGAACAAACACTTTATTATAATTGAAACCATTTTTTTTTTTTTTTTTATGGAAGTATGTGTAAAAAAAGACTCCCTTTTGAAAATAAATAGAATAAATAAGAAAGCTAACAATTATAATAATAAACCGAATTATAAACATGATAAAAAAATAGCATGTAACTATAACATGTTATATAACTAAAGCATGTTAGCATAGCATGTTAAATTAACTACTAAATAAAAAATAACATCAGCTGTGTGAGCTTTTAAAGTAATGTCCTATGATTATTAACAATTAACATATACTGTAGGTGTGCGACAGCGCAGCCAGACTACTCCTGTCTGTACCTTTTAACTCAGTGGTTCTCAACTGGTTTTGCTTCGGGACCCAGATTTTACATTGGAAATCAAGTGGCGACCCACCATAGTAAAAACGTAACCTGTATTTAATGTATCCTGGGTCGCATTTCCTTTTCTGTTGCATAGTTTTGTTCATGGTTTTCAAGTATAAGGGCATGCATCAAGTGACATTATTTTTGTTGTTGATGTAAACAACAAAAGCAACAGGAAGTTTTCTCTTCCCCATTTTATAAATTGAAGAGCATATTTACTTATATGAGCCCATTATTATCCCGTTTGTTTCCTAATTTCAAACATGATTCAAACAGAACATATATATTACACAGGAGGAAAGGCTCCTCATTACCATGGTTAGGTCAGTGTAACTATTCTTAAATAATAGTAATAATAATAATAATAATAACAAATTATAGTATTTATGAAATAATAAATACTTGCTGAAACACATCTTAAACTAGAAAAGTCTCACTAGAATTGAAATTGGTCACATCAGTTTTGAGGTCTGTGCTCCGCAATATCGAGGGAAGCCCGGTTGTTGCACGCACGTGCCAGAGATCAGAGCAGATCATTAGCGCGAGCTGGTTCCGTTACACTTGTGCGAAAGTGCAGATGAGAAGCCTTTAGCTGATTGTGAGATTATCATTAAATCTGCCTCGGCAGTCTTAAATAGGCTATCACTTGGATGGCCACCGAAATATCTTCAATGGGAGAACCATGGCATTGTTCTTTCCCTGCTGTAAACTACCCAGTCCGAATAGACCTGTGACCCACCAGTTGAGAAACACTGCTTTAATTCACACACACACTCACTTATGTCAGACCCCCTCGCCTCGATTATCTCTGACGTTTTCTCCACTGCATGTGTGTGTGGGGCAAGTTGAGGAGTCTGACAGGCAGATGAGGAGGAAAGGAGATGAGCATGCGCAGGTGAGATTCTCCATCCGGTTGCATTTTTTTTCTCAATACCGTAGATAAGCAAATGTACATGGTATGATAACTGTCAATTTTCATACCGTGGTATACCATGAAACTGCTATACAGCTGCAACCCTAGTTGTATGTGTGTGTACTGCGTGGTGAAAAATATGACAGTTTATTGTAGGTTTGCAGTGAATCTTTATGTAACTGTGTAGAAGAAAAATGGAAAAAACACTCAACACACCTACTACAGATGTTAAGAGCCATCCACCATAAACACATTTTCACACACATATACACAGATGTGACAGAAATCAATACCAACTGAGAAAGACCTGAGGCTCTCTGTCTTTTTTCTCTGCCTTCTTTTTCTTCTTATGCCTATGCTTTCTATCTTTTTCTCAGTGTCAAACGGCATTTATCTATTTCCATAATATCTTCCTCCTACCCACTGTCCTGTTACGAATGTTCTCACACAGCCAGCCACAGACACACCCACACACACACACACTCATTTTGTGCTGTTATATATCTACAGGTTGGATGCATTTTAGGTGGCTCATCTGTGTGTCATTTTTCCAATTCACTTATATATACAGTACTGTGCAAAAGTCTTTACGATTATACGATGATTCACAAAAGCATTTGTCTTAAAATGGTTATTTATATCTTCAGCTTTAGTGTGTCAATAGGAAATGTACATTTTAGACTTCCAAACATTATTTTAACAAATAGAAAAGATTAGAATAAAAGAACAGGGAGCCCTGCAACAGATGGCATGGCCTCCACAAAAACCCCCACTGAACATCGTGTCAGTCTGAGATTACATAAAGGGACAGAAGCAATTGAGACAGCCTAAATAGATAGAAGAACTGTGGCGAATTCTCCAAGAAGCTTGGAACATCCTATCTGCCAACAACCATGAAAAACTGTGTCCAGGTGTACCTAGGAGAACTGGCAAAGGTGGTCACACCGAATATTGATTTAGCTTTTTTATGTTTACTGGACATTGTATGATGTTAATTGATAAATGAAGACAATTTATGGAATCATTTTTGAAGAAATCCTCACTATGCAACATTTTTCACAAGTGCCTAAAACTTTTGCACAGTACTGTATATTGCTGACCTTGGGTAAAAAAGTTTTTACCAGCCAGTTCTGCAGAGATTATGATCAAACAACACTAAAAATCAGTAAAGTGATATGTGAAAAACTAGACGAAATAATACCGTTCTGACTGCTCTTTCTCCTTGTTTCTCTTATTTTCTACAATTCCTCTTGTGCTTCTCTCAGAGAGAAAAAGAGTGAGCAAAAAGCAGTCAGGCATCTGAAAGGGCAGCTACATTTGAGGTCCTACGAATGAGTCTCTTCTGAGTTTGACACTTCCTGGTGTGGCACAATGTCTCCGAGTACAGCCGGCAGCTAGTGTGTGTGTGTGTGTGTGTGTGTGTGTGTGTGTGTGTATGCGCGTGCACAGGCGCCTATGTAAATGTGAGTGACAGTCACAGTGAGAGGAGACCAGGAGACAGACGCTTTAACAGAGACCCTCACCAGATAGAAAGAAGAGGGTGGTGAGAGTGAGATGAAGTGAGATAGAAGTAGAGTGAGAAAGACATGAAGATAGGACTGGAGAAATGAAATGCTCTTTGGTTTATGACTCTGCTTAGACCAGTACTGTAAGAACACTGAACTTCCTGAGAAATAGAGAGCAAGAGAGAGGGAAGGAAGTAGAGGGGGAGAGGAATGTGGGGGTTTTGTTATCGGATTAAGTGTCTTGAAGACAGAATGGGAAGCGGATCACACCTGGAAGTCTACAAGGATCTGGAGGACTGATCGCTGTTTGTGTAATCCTCCCTCTCTTTTCGAGGAGCGGAGAGCAGGATGCTGCTTCGACTCTTCTCTTTGTGCATAGTTTTTTTTCTTATCATGAGGACTCTCTGACTGTATGAGTTTGTGATTGGTTACCATTGTTTGAGTGACGGCCAAGACTCCCGATGGAGCAGGAGTTAGTTGCAGGTCTGTGTGAAAGGGAAGAGGTCATAACCTCTCTAGCCTCCACATCTGCTTCTTCATCGAACTCTGACCTCCCCTCCACCCCACTGCCGGAGGGTGAGAGAGCCACGGTGGGTCGCAGACACAGCAGCAGGACTTTTAAAGGGTTACGGCTGTTTGGAAGGAGGTGAGTCAGACACACACCTGATGAGTTGAGCTCTGTGAATTTCAAGTGCACGTGTTTGTGTATGTGTATGTGTAGGTATAGGTAGAAAAAAAATGTGTGTTTGAGACATTGTGGAGTGAGTGTATGTGTGTGTGTTTTACTCCGCTCTGTGTCATGTTTCCATTGAGTGTTTCCATCTCAAACCTGAGCCCTGTACTGTTTGCAATAACAACACATCATGTCCGTAACACCATGCGTTTAATGCTCTGTGACAGTTTGCCTTTGAGTGTGTGTTTGTGTATTATAAAGCTACAGTATGAATGTAAGTTAGGCCATGGTGGGGTTTTTTATAGAGAGAGGTTCATTCATATAATGGTTGAATTACAGACCCTATTTTATGACTTTAATTTTGACACTGACTCAGTAGGGTTTGTGTTTCTGTTTGTAGTAATTCAAATTAACTTTATGTAAAAACAATAGAAGAGTATGGGATGTCCTCATTTAGATGGCTATAAAAACATTAGTATGTGAGTGACTCCTACCTAAGGACACATGTTGTCCCAAACCCTAAAGAAATCAGAGGTGTGACTCTCCTATTTATACTACTCATTAGTCACCCTCTCTATTGGTCATCTGCTCTCTTCCTCTCCATCAAACGCTTTCAAAGAGCAAATAACACATGAAAACATAATAGACTGCTAGCTGACTGAGAGAGAGATGGAGAAACCCATCCCATCCAACAAACTTAGTGTATGTCTTTCAAGTAAGGGATAATCCAGTGTTTCCCAACCACTGTGCTAGTATGCCGTGAAAGATTGTCAGGTGTGCCGTGGAAAATTATAAAATTCCACAAAATAAATAAATGCATGAAAAAAAATTATATTAATAATTTCAGGGGTCCAAACTCCTCACCTTTCGGAGAAATTCGCCATTTTGAAACCATAATTGGTCACTTTTGTGACCGTGAAGACCAATGATTAATGTGCAAAAGTGACTATTTATACGCGTTAAGGGTCTTTCACATGATTCGCGTCAGCGCTGCAGAATACATTGAAGTCTATGAAGTGACGCCACTTTACACCAAAGTGTTTTTCACACACATTTTTACGTCACCAATAATGTCTTTGGGAGTACTAAGCAACAAGAAATATTTAAAAACTGTCCAAATTTACGAAGAGACATTGAATGTCTCAATTTCTTTTAATTAAATATTACCTTATCGTTTACGAATATCAGTGACCCCAGTTATTGAACAAATTTAAATTCACCAAGAAAACGTTTAGACCTAAACATAAACAAGTCCTTTTATTACTTTCTTCTATCAAAGCAACTGCAAGCTTTTTTTCTCTCTTCCAAATACATGTTTTCAATGTTTATTGTGCACACCTCCCACTTTTTTACATGGCAAACTCGTAAAATCACCCCTCTATGACGCTTTCTGCAACTCTTGTCATGTGGAGGGCAATGCGCCGCTTGACGCTGGTGTTGAACGGAGTGTTGACGCCTCGACTGAACTCATGTGAAATGCGCTTTACAATGACGAAAGAACATTATTGAAACTTAAAATGATTATTATTTGTCTATTATTGTGGTCTTTTCTGATAAAAGCCATGCTCAGCTGTTTAAATAGGCTACAGAGGAAAATGATACTGTAGATCTGCTGTGTGTTTATAATTCTTATACTGAAGTCAGTAGATTTGTAGCCATGCAAGTTTTCTAAAACTAAAGTCTCTTGGTAGATTTCGGTCACGAATGACTCAAAATGATTCACTGACTCACTCATAGCACATAAGACGCTCATTTGTCGTCACCTAGTGACATTTCCAGAAGGGGTCACTGAACTAATCAGTTAATAAAATTGAACAAATTTGTGAAACAGAAGCAAGCCTCACCAAAATACTCTTTATTTTGCAGATAATTCTGCACATTTGTAAACTTGAATCACTAAAATAGCTGGAATTGGTGCTTTTAGCTTATTCTTTAATCCCCAGAAAAAATGTTTGTGGACCAGTGGTTGTCTTTGCCTTTTTCGCCCCTCATGAGTTTGCATCCCTGTAATTTGTTGTGGCATTGCAAGAACAAATCTACAAATTAGAAAAGAAGCAAATTTGTTGTTTTTTTTATTACCCATTTAGCGCTCTTGCCACCTGTGACCTCACGCAGCGTAGCCTACCTATGTGACTTGTTTGTTTTTGTTTTTTTTGCATAGCCGAATTTCAAACATTACAAGTAAACACGCTACTAAGACGGACAGAATACATGGACAAGTTCTTGAAAAGGAAAGATATTGACAATGGTTAGCCTATGTGGGATAGTGGTGTGCAGTAGAATTTTTTAGTTGTAAAAAGTGTGCTGTGGCAGAAAAAAGGTTGAGAAACACTGGAATAATTTACTGTCAGCCAGTCATTATCACAAAATGTACATGGTCTTGTGTCACCCCTGAAGTGGTTTATTTTGCAATAAAGACTGAAAATCCAGAGTTCTGAAAGGTGTTTAAATTGTGAAAATGACCGTCTGTTAGGGTTGCTCCGATATCAAACTTTTGCCGTTGGCATGATACCAGCCCTGGTAACTCGATATCAATACTTAGGCAACAAATAAATAGCCTCAGATTACTGATGAAATTACACAGAAACGGACTTGATTAAAAGAACTGCACAAAGTTTTGTTGTTACAAAACTCTGTGCTTTCCATTTTTTCTGGATTCCATGTTTAATGTTTTATAATAAAAACATTCATCAAAGCAGTGTTTAAACAAATTAATTCATAAAACTTTAATCAAATGAAAATAAATTGAAAAAACAATTTTGTTTTTGTCAAATAAAATGCTGCACAACAAAGCTTCACAGTATAAATGAAAACATTAATGAAAAGGCTGCAATATTCAGGAAACTTGCTTTTGTGATATTGCTTAGACATAATAATAAAATGTAATAATAATAATAATAATAATAAAATATTATTATAATAAAATTATTATTGTAAATAATGATAGTAGTAATAATAAACCCAATTATTATTAAATTGTTATTAGTAGTGTTATTGCTATTAATTTATATATTACATTTTTCATTACAGTAATCCATTTTTTCTGCTACAATGTCTTTAATTTCATGCATCCAGTTAAACATAGCTTTTATTTTGGCTGAACTTTTATATTAAGGGACCTTTAAGATTTTGACAGTAGTTTTTAATAAGCTCCACTTTTCAAATGAAATGCTGAAATACTCACGAGCTGAAATCTCACTGGAAAAGGAATTTATGTAAATAATCACAGATGCACAAACACTAAACACACTGCACTGAGCATCACGCACGATCTGTGTGTGTGTGTGAAGTATGACCCGACAGAGCAAAGTGGCACCTCTCGTTCATTCTGAAATGTGTGCAGCGCATGCAGACTGTGTATTATTTAATAAAATGACATTCTTCTGCTGTTCAGTGATCACACTTAGCCATAACGAGATTCAAATTTTATTAATTTACAAATTGTCATTAATTTCATCAAAAATATCCTGTAAAATTTAGCGAATAGCACTATAATGTAGTATGGTACCGAAATTAGCATCAAGATGATATTGTATCATTTTAGAATTTTTGGTATTGTGATATGTCATTAGTACCGGTATATCGCACAACCCTACCGTCTGACCATTGTTGTTCAGAACTGGTTCGATTCTTTACAAAATACCAGAATTGAATGATCTTTGTGACTTTCAGTTCTGTTAACGGTTCCCCTGTGTGAATTTCCGCCGATGCAGCTGGAACAACGTACTGAATACTCTGACAGTGTTTCCAGCAGCGCATTTCTGCAGCAGTGCTGCCCTCTACTGGGTCAAAAGCGTAAAACACACAAACAAATAACTCTTATGAGCCGGCTCAGTTGAATCAACAGCATGAAACAGAGAGCGCTTCTGGTATGGTCCGATTCTCGACAGAACGATTTAGATGAGACGATCCTTTTTAATCTAAAGTGAGAAACATATAGCTCTTCCGGTCTAGTCCGGTATAGTATTAATCTTACACTGGTGTGCAAGTGATGAATATCCAACTCGAAATTAAATAAGAACTGTTGAAGTCTTACAAGCTTGAAGTACAACATTAGACAACAGAACACAGTCTAAACTGTCTCTGGAACTGTTACTTATGTCATGTGAGACTTTAATCAAGCAGTGCAGTTACTGACTGGTTGTTCATATGACAATGTTTCATTAAAGTTTTGTAATACAAGGAATTTTACATTTTAAAAAAATGAATTAAATATGCCATCACATTTCTTATTTGTTTAAATACAGTCCAGATATAGCCTAGTTAGGATCAATTATTGGATTGGATAATGTACAGTATATGTCTCTAAAAATCAGCAAACACACCTTATAGTTGTATTAAATTAATTTCTGATTTGTTATATCTGCTCTGTGGAAATCTTAAAGGATCTAGAGGACAGTAAATCCAATAAGAATTGCATTTCTCATTTTCAAATAATTCTTCCTCAAAAGTACAAAAGAACTACTGGAATCGTTACTGGAAACGTTAAGGAACTGGAATCGTTAAGAGGAATTGGAATCGGAAACGTTATATTCCTAACTAATCCCATCCCTACTTCTGATTGCTCATTATCCCACTTATTACAAGACTACTTGCCAAATACATAAATAAATGGGCATGAAGTAATGAGTTGAGTTTTATTATCTTACTTGTAGAGACAGCAGTGATACGAGAAGTAGGAAAGATGACACGCATCCCTGATCGCTGGATGGAAGCGATTGACCAATCAGAATCAAGTATTCCAGAGAGTCTTGTAATAAACAATCACAGGATAAAGATGATGATATAAAACATAACTAATCATTCAACCCTTCTGTGATTTCTGGAGGTCATCAGTGATGTCATTGAGTGTAGCAGAATGGGAGGAGCTGCTGGCAGTTTTGTTACACTGTTAATGCCAACTCTGTGAGGTTTGACTGAAGCCCTTCCAGCATGACAACATTTTTATCTCCTCTATTTTCTCAGCTCTGCATGTGGTCACACTGATGAGACAGCTCCTGCTGTGTACCTTTGTGAGTGAGTGAGCCTGTTGAGCTTATTAATTGATGCATGAAGATGATCAGAGATGTGAGAAGAGGATTGTCAGTCAGACTGAATTATTAACTGTCACTGGTTGAGCTCTGTTTCTGTGTGGGATCTGTTACTTCTCAGACAGAGTACAGGAATAATTAAGACTAAAGCCACCAGTGTGTGTGTGTGTGTGTGTGTGTGTGTGTGTGTGGGTGTGGGTGTGTGTGTGTGTGTGTGTGGGCAGGTTTGGGTGGTTTACGAGGCCTTTTATTTTAGGTTACAAACTGGTAATTACAAGGGTATTATGCTATAAATGTGGTTTATGAGGACATTTCTAGTGTCCCCATAATTAAAATAACTTAAAACATACTAAACAATGTTTTTTTTTTTTTTTTAATGTATAAATGCAGAATGTTTTTTGTGAGGGTTAGGTTTAGGTTTAGGGTTAGGGTTAGGGGATAGAATCTATAGTTCATACAGTATAAAAAACATGTCTGTGGAGAGCCCTCAAATGGATAGCCGCACCAACATGTGGGTGTGTGTGGGTGTGTGTGTGTGTGTGAAATTAGTGTGTATGTCTTTACCACATGGTGTGTGAGGTTACTCTGCAGAAATGTTAAATCAGTTTTAAAATTGTGGTTTTAATTTTTTTAACCACCTCTGCACACACATGCATGCATACACGCACACACACACACACCTGAGTATCTGTCATGCTGTCTGTTTACATTTCCTTGCCTTTGTAAACAATCCCAGACAGGATTAGTTATGGAACCCCTCCTTCTGTTTGTTTGGTTTATTTTACTCTTTTATTGAATTCTCAGTTGTGTTTACATCTAGAGCCTCTGTGACATCAGAGATGACGTTAAACACCAATGATAGGGAAAGAGATAGAGTTGGGCTCTCTCAGGAATGTGGAATTGCTGTAGGGTTGGTGTGTGTATGTGAATATTTTAACATCAGTATAGTTTTGAGGGTAAACAGGTATTATGATCATTCTCTGCAGTAAAATACCTTTTCTGTCACCATGGTAACATGTGTCAGTCTGGCAGAACTCAGCGGAGATGCATTTATCATGTCAGACACCAGCTATCTGGGTCATCTGTACACACATACACACACAGGGGTCCACATATAACCCCATGATGAATGACAAGTTAGGCATGTGATGGGAATTTTTGACAGCTGACTCGTGTGTGTGTGTGTGTGTTTAACGAAGGGTGCCGGGGAATTTCTACCTGTCTGATTTGATGTCTTCTGATGTCTTGATGTCGTACTGTCTTCTCTTACATTACAAATGAACACACTGTTTTCTTTTAGTGTTTGTGTGAATGTGTTAAAGCTATTGAGTGTGGATGAAAGAGAGAAAGAGAGATGGGCAAAGAAAGACAGATAGTTTTCATATGTATGCATGTATGTGTGTTTGTCAGGGTCGTAAGAGCAGATTTCCTTCATCCAGTTAGCATGCTGCTATGCTGTAAAATGGATTTACCAGCTCATCTGACATAAGGTCAGATTTACTGCTCCTGTAGTAATGCTCCAGCTTTGGGTTTATGTAAAGGAGTAGATCCCAGATCAGTACACAAACGTGCCTCTAGTGTTTTGTCCACAGTGCCTGCTGACTCTTCATGCTTAGAGGAAGCTCTGAATGATGGTTGGTAAAGATGTTTACTAGAGCCTGACTGATATGGGATTTTTGAGACAATACCGATTTTAGAGAGGGAAAATTCACAGAGTACCGATATGGTGGCTGATATAGCTAATTTTTGAAAACAGACCTTTTCTATGTGGATTTTTCACTGATTTTGCACCGATATGACTATGCAAAGGTACTTAGAAGGCTGCTTTCTTAAACAAATATTTTATCAGAGAATATTTGACATTATTATTATACATTGTCAACAAATTCTAGAAATGAACACTGAGAAAATAAAGAATAAATAAAAATACAATAAATAGCTTAATAAACATCAGTACTGTTAGTATAAGTCAATTGCTGACCACTTAAAGAATAAATAAAATAAGTACAATAAAAATCAGCACTGTATGTTTAGTATCAGTCAATTGCTGACCATTTAAATAAAAAATAAATAAAAATACAATAAATAGCTAAATAAACATCAGTACTGTTTAGTATCAGTCAAATGCTGACCATTAAAATAAAGAATAAATAAAAATACAATAAATAGCTAACTAAACATCAGTACTGTTCAGTCAATGGCTGACCATTAAAATAAAGAATAAATTAAAATAAAATAAATAGCTAACTAAACATCAGTACTGTTTAGTATCAGTCAATGGCTGACCATTTAAATAAAGAATAAATTAAAATAAAATAAATAGCTAAATAAACATCAGGGGCCGGTTGCACCAGCTATACGTACGTTACAACTTAGTCTAGTTGTGGCGTAAATGGGCACTAAGGCACAATTTATGCTCTATTAAGTATTTGAGTGTTGCACCATTAAACTTAGGTAGGACGTTACCCTACGTATAAACTAAATATATATGGCAGCCTCCGACCAGGAGTAACTGATGGAATAAAAAAGCAGACTCATTTAATGACATCAATGAGCTCATGTTTTGGTTGACAGGCTTCAGTCCTTTCGACATATATGATGATTTTGGCATTTACACTCGTTTACATATACGAGAGAAAAAAACGTACTTTTAAGCAGCTCTTCAGCATGAAATCGTTCAAACGGTGCTGTTTTTAGGGTGCGTCGCCCGGTGTCAAGTTTCAACACATTCAAAATATATATATATATATATATATATATATATATATATATATATATATATATATATAAATATGATATTAAAATGAATAAATGTCTATTTTTCCAGCCTGTTGGATTAGTATTTATCATCCCTCAATTTTTTTAGATACAGTTCCTATATATTATTATTTACACAGGGCAAATATACTATTTATTAAATCTACTTTTATTACGTATCCTATTTTAATGTCTGACTTTTAAATATTACATTTTATAAATTACACGACTGGAATTGTTCGGTTGAAGGGGTACCAAACTGTGAATCCTGAACATAACAGTTTGATGACATTAGCTTTCACTCAGCTGACAACAATGAAAGTAGCTACGTGGTTAGCTAGTTAGCTATAAGCTCGTTGTCACGGAGAGTAAAAGATAGACCAGCATTGTGTCTCACCAACTAGGTAACAGCGATAGCGTGAAATCAACACTCAACAGACACAATCCACCACCGCACCGTTGTCTGCTGAGCTGCAAAAAGATGCTCTGATGTTTACCTTTCAATCTGCTACATTACTGACTGCACTGACAAACTATAGCTGGCTAACAGCAAACAGACATGAGTGACATGGTTGTCAGGGTCAGGGTTAACGTTATATTAGTTATATAAAATGATGGGGTCATTTTTTTATTAACTTTCCAGTATGTATTTCACAAACTAGTTAGCAATTTAACGAGAGGAGATCTCCTCTACTCCGCACCGTTTAACTCCGCCCTGTCTGCAGAGCCACCGTCAGCTCAGAGTCAGCTCTGTAAACAATGGGGTCGGAGCGCGCTCTGCTCCGCTATGACACCAATTCTAAAGCATTGTTTTCTGCATTATATGTTCTGAAAAAATGTTTTCATATTGGTGCATATCTGTAAAATATACGCCGATACCGATATATTGGTGAAATGCTAATATCGGCTGACCGATATATTGGTCGGGCACCAATATTTACATGCATTAAAATTTAAAGAACATGCCTACTTCAAATGCAAACATTAAATGACTCACACACACACACACATGCACACACACACACACACTCTGAGGATTAAGCTCTTTTCTGTATTTTTTCTGTATTTGTGAATGTGTATGTGCCTCTGCTTGAGTCTGAACTCATGTGTCCACACCATTCTGACTTGTCTTGTGTTAATTTTGTATTATAAATGTACTCGAATGTGTTGATTTTGTGTTTTGTTATTATGTTGCAGTGTGTTTAGTCTTGCTTAAGTGCAGGAGCATCAACCTTCCAAACACAATTAACCAGTAAAACCCTTAGGCAGAGTGAAGTGAGTTGTCTTCTACCAGTGTAATCAATTAAATCTCTCTCTCTCCCTCCCTCCCTCCTGAGTTGTGTTGGTTAAAGACCCTCAATAGAGACAGAGAGCCGAGATGATGACATTTGGAATTTGAAGTCTATGTGTGAGTTTACAGCACTGAGGCCTAAATAATTTTAAAATGAGAAAGGGAAGATATACGTTTATTATCTAATGATACAGTATGTTATCTATGCAGCTGTGGTGTCAAAAAGACATGGCTTAATTTGTGCCAGAACAAGTTGGATCTGGCAACTATTGTAGTTGATCCTCCACCTCATATGTTTCTAAAAGAATATTACCTGTACATGTTTCATGAAAAATCAAGTATAGTAATAATATTATCCCTTTAAAAAAGTGTAAGACAAAAATCAGTGTCACCTTTTTTAAAAACCATTTATAGTTTTTATAGTCTCACTTCTTATCACTGAGTCAAATGCGTGCACATAAGCAGTCAGTTTGTTGTGTTCTTTGTAGTCCATCTCACCAGTGTTTTTGGAGGAGAGAATATTGCTTGCTATCAAATAATTATATTTACCCTTGTGTAACCCAAGTGCAAGATATTAGGAAACTCACCACCCTCATAGTGTTGCTGTCAATGCTACACCCAATTTATAGTATATATACATATAAAGAACTTGATTGCCTCTACCATAATCGTTTTGCTTCTTGCAGTTTAAACAGCTTAAAGGACTAGTTCACCAAAAAATAAAAAAATTCTGTCATTATTTCTGTTATCCACTGACTGATAAGGTCCTATACCCATATGACGTTCACAGTGACACATTAGTGTTATTGACGTGTCACCTATTGGATTTCAGTACTGTTTATGTACTTTACTAATGATTTGATTTGAATTGAGGGTAAATGATGACTTAAATTACGATATGTTCATACAAAGTGAGCGTATGTCTTTAGAATACTTGGAATATGATGCACAAGTCACACAAACACTTTTAAATAGGCATATCATAAAATATAGATGATTGATCGACACGTTATTTTATTGATAGATTTTTGAAGCACCGATATATTAACATTAGCCGACATTTAAATTAGTAGCTTCATTTGCGTGCTTTCCAATTCACTCAGATGGCCTTGTTTAATGTAGTCTGGCTTAATAGCATTGGGGGACTACGAGAGGGTGATATAACATTTACTGAGAAGCGGACAAGGGACATGTCTCACAACACAGGACGCATTGATGCGGTGCAGGTGGCAGTCCACAGTTGTGAATCTAGTTACCATACACACAAAAGTTATGAAGGTTTTTGTGATTGTTCAAGAATGAACAAAGTGACACTGATGCGTTTGCAGGTTACTGTATGAAACTGGTGTAATTGTGCAAACTGAATGATTATAAATTATTATGCAATTTCTCTTTATGTAGCTTTGAATAGGTTTCATTCAAGCTATCAAACTACAAAAAGACATACTTGTAACTGAAAATACATTGTGAATGCTATATGAATGTTACATACTGTTTACACAATATTTCATCATGTGATGGCTAGAGTAAATAATATTTGTCCTTTGATAATGATTTGGATCAAATTTAATGGAAAACTATGGGAGTTGAGCTCTATGGCACTGCAGAATTTTGAGCAGCCTCCGAAGATGGCGAGTGGTGGCAGTAGTGTGTGGTGTACCTTTCGAATTTTAGAACGCGCCATGTCATCCGCCAGATGAGTCTGGTGTGCGACCCCCTTTAATTTACCCTGCCACTCACACTTTACCAAAATTGTGTTGAGAAATATGTCTTCAAAATTCAAAATCAATCTTGAGTTCACTTTAAACTGCGGCGACGCGGTGGCACTTAAATACGCGCCAGAGACTGAGTGAGATGCTAGAAACATATGGTCAGACACGCATATACTAAAGCCAAGTGCACACTACAAAACTGATTGCAGACTGGATGTATCAACCACATGACCATCGTCCCTGACTGAAATTATGATTCTGAAATTCATTCACATACTCAAGTACATAGCAATGGGAGAGTTTATTCCTGATAACATGTCAACAAACAGAATGAAAGACAGGCTCGTGCCCATTATTGCACCAATTTGCACAGAAATGGCTGTTTCTCGCTCGTTGGAACGGTGCTCATACGAGATGCTTGACTGATTTTTCTTTTCTTTTTTTTCTTTTCTCCCCAATTTGGAATGCCCAGTTCCCAATGTGCTCTAAGTCCTTGTGGTGGCATAGTGACTCGCCTCAGTCTGGGTGGCGGAGGACGAATCTCAGTTGCCTCCGCGTCTAAGAACGTCAGTCCGCGCATCTTATCGCATGGCTTATTGAGCACGAGGTTTTACACTATTCTCCGCGGCATCCACGCATAACTAACCACACATTATAGCGACCACGAGGACGTTACCTCATGTGACTCTACCCTCCCTAGCAACTGGGCCAATTTGGTTGCTTAGGAGACCTGGCTGGAGTCACTCAACATGCCCTGGATTCAAACTCATGACTCCAGGGGTGGTAGTCAGCGTCTTTACTCGCTGCTTGATTGATTTCTTAAGCAGCAACCCTGCTGTCACTTTACTATCATCTGTGGTGTGGAGAGGAGAAGCTGACATCTGCACTCTCACATAAGCAGATATCTCATGTAGCCATCTTGGACCAGCAACCGATAGTTGTGGTTATAGTTATAGGCTAGGGATCAATTAATTCTAAATTAATATGTAATTCAATACTATTTCATACTGATTGTGTGTATTGATAAAAATAAATTGGAGGACAAGATGTATCGAGAATCGTTTTGTAATCTAATTGTTACCCTTTGAATCATAATCGAAACGTGAGGTCAGAGAGGATTCACAACTCTTACTGCCATTGTATTGAATTCAGCCAACAGGACGTTGATTAAATTATTTTGTTTTGTGTTCCGCAGAAGAAAGAAAATAATGTATGTTTGGAATGTGAGGGTGAGTAAATAACGACAGAATTTTCATTTTTGAACGAAATATTCTTGTAAAAGCAATGTAGTTTTGAAGTGTCGTATGGGTGTTGCACTCTTTTTGATTTATGTTCCATGATACCGCAAGCGACTTCCCCTCCCAAAACCTGCCGGATCCATCACCAGTCCTTTTCCGGGACCTCATCATTTACAAATTAACCACTGCAATCAGGTGATTTGTGTGTACAATACCAATACCAGAGAGACAGAGAGGGATGAATAATTGAGGACTGTGAAACAGATCAATCAGAATTGTTTTTGCTCATCTATCTTCCTGTGCACATCTGCAGGGCCTCACTTTAACTTGTATGTGAGATGAGAAAGGAGGTGAGGAGGCAGGATTGACAGAAAGTGCACTTTAAGTCATTTGTGGCATTAAAGCTACAGACTGTTGTGTTTGAGTTTGTTAGTCAGCACATTTAATTGCTCATCTGTTATGTATAGATGTTGTAGCAGAAGAATTGCTGTAAGCTTGAAGCAGGCTTCAGATTGAAGGAGAAAATGTGGGGGGAAAAGTAAAGAGACAGAAAAAGACTGTAGATATGACATTGTAGTGGTCAGTTTGGAACAGATGATTGTAATCTGACCTTTCTCCTCTCAGTCTGCTGTTCTTTCTGTCTCTGAGCTTCACTGAATGACGGCCCATTCAGAATCACAGCAGAATCAGTAGAACTGAACATTCATCTGTCAGCACCTCACGACCCGACTCTCTGCCAACTGCCCTACTTTAGACTGAGAGAGAGAGAGAGGCTGAGACTATGAAGGAGAGAGGAGGAAGGGTTTTGTCAGTTTGAGTCAGTGTGTGTGTGCGCGAATGTGTGTTTTATGTCTATTAATAGCCATATTGCAAATATGTGTCAGTGTTTTTTGTGAGTGTGTGTGCTAGCTAAACAGATTTGTGTCCCTGATATGTGGTACAGCAGTTAGATGTCAAGTGTGTGAACACAGACACACACACCGTTGCAGTGGTGTGTCTGTTCTTCAATAGCATAAGGAGAGTAATGGAGTGAAATGAATGAAGGAAGACTGTTGTAAAGAGCAGAGTTTTCTTCTCTCAGTGTCTAACACGAATGCAGTTTGATATCACAGGCATACTGCTCACATACAGTAGGCCATGTTGTAAAGAGTGGTACTGTTAACATGAAGACCTGTGCACAGATCCTTTGCAATTGGTCCCTATCAAAATGCCTTAAAGTGAAGTGTTACCCATAGTCAGGATTCAGCTTTTCACCTCACCTGTTCAGTGGCTGGTTAACTGAAAATATTTTAGTCTGTCTAAGTGAAACACCACTTTTCTCACAAAAACATTAAAGGGGTCATGACATATAATTTTATTATCTTCCCTGAAGTCCACTTATAATGTTAGTAAAGTTTTTTTCCACCCAAAAAGTCATAATTTTGTAATAAATAACTTTACCCTGTCTCTGGGCCTCTGTCTGAAACGCTCGGTTTTGGCCTCAGTGTCTCCTTTAAACTTATGTAAATGCCCACTTTTATGATTGGCTAACATCGTGCAGCCCCTCAAATGCAGCCATATTTGAAACTCAATTAGAAGAGAATGAACAAGCTCCACGACATTATAAAACTACATTTCAGGATTTACTCATAACACACATTCAACACGTTGCATCTTGATATATTAAACTGTTCACTCAAGCACAGGAGCACCGTAAACTATAAAACAGTCATGACATTTGAAATATTCATGAATGAAATTGTTTACTTTTGGTTTTGCGATTGGGTTCAACAGTGTTTTTAACTGCCCCATCCTTCTATAACAATTCCTTTGCAAAGCTTGTATAATACTGTGACTGTTTCACAAGCAAGCCACGATGATATGAGCCGAAAACACATACAGTCCACGCTGAAATTTTCTAAATATGCAAACGTAATATAATCCATGGTAATGTTGGGTTCTTCAACTGGCTTCAACAGGCCAAAGCAGAGACGCTGGTCTTCAAAGGTGCAGTGTGATCTTTCATAATCCGTGTTTGTTTTCACACAGAATGGCATGTGTTTCACCCAGTCAGTGGCAGCAGCAAAATGAGACACAAAATGTTTACAAAATACTAACAATTAAAAATAGCACAGATGGGTACAAAAACGGTACAGACAGTGCAGCTGAATGCAACAGAATGGGGGTTTCCTTTTCATTTTAGTTATAACTTGATAATACATCTTTTAAAAGTGGTGTGAGAGACATGATAACGGTCAAAGCCATTCGTCTAGTGCATGTTTATGTCGAAAAACATTTCAGTTCAGATTAAGCTGTCCTGTGTAAATCCACCTTGGATGAATCTCCCATAACAGGCCCATCTCTGTCCTCTTCACCTGTGTGACTGACTGAGCATCAGTGGGCGGGCCAAGGGTGCAATGACAAAAAGTAGACGTTGATGTCTTGCTGAAGAGGCAGTTATATGCAGATGTATTTGGTAATTGTGACGGTAAAAGTTCCACAAATTCCAAATGAGACGTTTTTGCAGCTTGGTTTAAATAAATGTTCTTTTTCTAATAAAGAGGAAGTTTTCAGTTCTGAAACTTACAGTATGTTTTTATAGAACATTGACTTCTTATTTGTCAAAAGATCAAGGAAAATTTGATTTAATATGAGCTCTTTAAGATCCATTGTGATTTTGTTCCTCATATTTTCATTTGAAATGTGTCACCACATTTAATTTTACATTTAATCATTAAGTAGACACTTTTATCAAATGCAACTTACAAATGAGGAATAGAACAAGCTAAATTTGTCATTTGTCATATTTTTTTCAGTAGACAGTCTCTTGGATTGGATTTCTTTACGTTCATGTCAGGTTAAAAAGTAAACCGCTAGACTAGCATTCTTGCATTGTGATTTAGACTATACCATGCCAGATTTATACCTAAAAAACAGACCAAAGCCATTTTGTTTTGTCATTTGGCTCTTGGCGAATGTTAATTTTGGACCTGGCCTTGCTGCAGGTGAGCTCTGAGATTGGCCCCATGCTCTGACGCCTCTACCCAAGATAACAGTGATAACATGCAAAGGAGCCTATTCATAGGTTTAATTAGTAAAGCAGGAACTGAAATTCCTATAAAACTACTATTCCACCTCCACTGCTAGAACATGACATAGTGCTCCTCTGTCAAAATCATTTAATTGTATGCAAAAATCCAACACTTTCTAATATGTTCGGTGATATACTGATAATAGAATAATGCAAGATGTCTGAAGGATTTTTGTAGTATCACCTTAGTTGTCATACTGATGCATCTCAAGCACCTACTAAACATTTTATCTACTGTATACTGTACTGAAACACTCTCAAACATATACAAAAATGAAACTTCTGATCTCATTTTTGGTGTTGTATTAGCAGAGTGGTGTGTTTTGTGTTCATGTGAGAGAGTGGGTGAGAGAGGGTGTGTGTGTGTGTGTGTGTGTGTGTGTGTGTGTGTGTGTGTGTTAGTGAATGGAACTGAGATTAGATGGTTGAGTACACATCTGCTTGTTACTCTTGACACTACCAGTCAAAAGTTTGGATACGCGTCACTGGCATTTTATATATAACGTTTAAGTTAGTTTGTAGACAATTGTAAATTGTCCCTACACAAAAACTGTAATTTCATTTTAATATATTTTATAAATGAATTAGTTGGACCGGAGAGTGGAGGAAAAGCAGCCTACAGGTGCCCAGCATATATGGGAACTCCTTCAAGACTGTTGGGAAAGCCTCATGAAGTTGGCTGAAAGAATGCCACGAGTGTGCAAAGCTGTTATCAAGGCACAGGATTTTTTACTTTGTAGAAGCCAATATCTACAACTGGAAATAATAAAAAACTAAAGTAATAATAAAAAAAAAAAAACAAGTAGGTGTGTTCAAAATTTGGACTTACAAACTAATGTCTTTGTGTGTTGTGTCTGAACACACTTGTGTAAGTAAGCAGAGGGTAAAAGTAGAAAAGGAGGTCTCAACATATCTGTTGAAATGTCTGACAGGTATGTGTAAGAATAAACTCCTCTCACTGATGTGTGAATAAACATCAGTGCCATAGAATAGGAAATACTTGAAAAACATCTGGCCTTATTAACAGTGGTCGACCAATATATCGCAGAGGCCGATAAATCGGCCGGCATTCTAACTTTTTTCATTATCGGCATCGGGCGATAAATTTTCCCGTTTGCCCGATTTTTTTTTTTTAATTTTTATTATTTACTTTTTTTTTTTCTCTCTTGAGGGTGCCGAAAATCGCCTGCTTGCATGTGAAGTGACTGAGACATGTAAACAACCAGTCATGTTTTGTTTTGTTATTACGTGCCATCGCATTACTACAATAACAGACCGGTGTGCAATAGTGTCATTTAAACGGTCCGCATATCAGAGCTGCGGCAGACGCATTTGAGCTCATAATGTTAAAGTGCTCGCCTGTTTCATTCACCCTCTCTCTCCTCAACAGTTCTCTGTAACTTATCTGTCTTGTCTAATTAGTAAAAGGCAAATATCAATAAAAATAATATCATATATACCGTCTGCAAATATGCGCATATCTCGTTTAAACAGATGTAATAAACCAACCTCACACAACTTCAGCAGATCCAGCGTCCTGTGGAGTGCTCATTTATTTACCTCTAAAGCACGTATTCTAACAGTAAACTTTTCTAATGATAAAAGGCAAATATCAATAAAACTTGTATTATATACCATTTGCAAATATGCAGATATCTTGTTTAAACAGATGTCATTCCCGAACCTCTCGAAAATCCAACGTTTTCTTCCCGTCGAGCGCTCATCTAATATCTTCCTCTGAAGCGTGTATTCCATCAGCCAGAATCAAAAACTTCAGGATCAGGATCAAAAGTTCCTCTCATTCACAAATCATGATAGTCACTCTGTAACAATCCAAGTAGGCGATCCAGGCTGTTTAAACTGTCAGGAGATTGAGACTCGCGCCGGATCCACACGACTGCTTGAGTACAACTTCAAGGCTGCTTCCGAAACCAGGAAAATGCTGCCTCCAGAAGCTGTATATGGAGGTACGATGAAAATAAGGCGCCTTTCAAACTGTTCGGAGACCAGTTTCCTTAAGAGTTCCGTTCATTCAAAACAGATGTCAGTTAAGCCATTAACTGTGTAGGCAACAAGGTATCAAGTCAGCTGCTTATGTTTTCGGATACAGCCCAAGGTAAAAGCGCGTCACGTGCTATAAAGTAAATGTCATATTCACTATGCACTGTATGTACAATTGGTTTGATTCTATATTTTTTTACTAAATGCGAACGTGGACATGCCATCCATGGTTGCTGGACTACTGTGTGTACTGTTATTTCCTTCTTCCTAATATATTAACAAGTTCTTCATGTGCAAATAAATTACTAAAATTTTATGACTAAACAGAAATCTGAAGAAACTGCTATCTACAATTTAAAATACAATATTATTTTTTAAGTTTTGTGTGAAATTTAGTAAATATAGTGCTAAATAAGAGTTTATTTTTTTGGCCATTTTATGTTTGTTATTTACTATGTTAAATTGTGTGATATATTGGCATTGTATCGGCCTATCGGCCACCCTGCTCTCTGGATATCGGCATCAGCATCGGCCGTTAAAAAACCCATACCGGTTGACCACTACTTACTAATATAAGATTGTACTAGTTGATCTGCACTCGGCAGAGGTACACTCAGTTGCGGGGACGCTCATCCCTTGAGTGCGCGCGCTTAATGTGTTATAGCTTTATTAAAGTTCAAATAATAAGGAAACTGGCATTTCTCTGTGTGGTCAGCGCCTCTTCTATGAGTTGCGCGAAGTGTCCCGATCTAAGGGGGAGAGATTGAAACTGCACTCGGCAGAGGTACACTCAGTTGCGGGGACGATCATCCCTTGAGTGCTCAATGCAGCTAGATTATAACGCGATGGCAACTTATTGAATCATAATATATGTCACTGTGCATTTCTTATTGTCTTACAGATCTTGAATAGAAGTATATTTTGTCTTTACTGGACTCACAGATGTATAACCAAGTGAAAAAATACACTGATATTCAAAATACATTCTCTTAAAGCAAGTCTAAATATCTTATATGTTGCTGCTCAAGTAAATGTATCTTGTTTTAAGGATTTTTAGACAATTTTAAATGGAAAAGACAAAAACACATGATAACAATAGGATGTTTTTGTAGTGACATTTTTACTGAATTAAACTTAATAAAAATTATTTTCCCCCCTTTAATTCAGTAAATGTCATTTAGAGGTATTTTTAAAAGATGGTTTTGTCCTCTTTATTGTTAGCAAGCAAGTTTAATACAATCTTTTAAGTCGGGGCACAAGCTGAATAATCGGTTTAGAGCTAATGATTAATCGTTGCAATAATTGCCTGAATAGTCGAATAATCGTTCTAATAATCATTAGTTTAGTCGATTATCAAAATAATCGTTAGTTGCAGCCCTGTTTCCCACAGAGAGTAACAGCCATCTGTGACTGAAACAACCTTTGGTCCTATACCCCATTAGCGCACACACACACACACACACACACACAAACACAATAGCCTCGGAATTTTGGCAGCTAGACCAAAATGTATCTGCATTTTTTACTATCGGGCCAATAGCCGCAGCATTGCCCTAAAACCCACCGCCCTTTCATAAGCAGGAGGGAAGCTCAAGCTGAGTTATTATGTTACCTAGTTATCTTGAATATTGAGTTTATATCATTTTTTAAAAATAAGCTAGCTAGCCAGTTAAGTTAGCATTGACAACTCACCAACTGTAACTGCCATGGTGTCCCTAGTGGTCTCTCCACTAACAGTGGGATGATGTCCCAGCCACCGTCCATGATCTAGAACCATGGAAAGCTCTTTCTTTGGGCACAGCTTTGTTCATTGTGCATTTTAACAGATTTGTACTGTGTCCGCAATTTTTTTTATTTTTCCCGAACCTCTACCATTGTGCACTGGATACGCAACCTGGCAAGTTCGGCGAAACTCCGTCTTTGGCATTGACCCTGCCTCACTCTCCAGTTGGCCTTGTTTGGCCCAAGGGTAATCAGCGGTCCGAGAAAGCCCCGAAGCGGCATGATGAAGCCCCAGAAGTGACAGTGGGAATGCAACTGGCTGGCACGCATGCCCTTTTTTGGCCCAACTGTGGAAACGCAGTTAAAGTGAAATAGGCCCATTGTCACAAATACCAGAAATAATCTGATTCTCCAGGGCTCAAACTCTTGAATGTCTTTGAAATGTGTATATGTAGCTGTATGTGTGTCTCATATCTCATTATTGTCACTATTGGATTTCTATTTAGACGCTTCAGTGGAAGCAATGATACTGTCAGAACTGTGAATGCTTATCCTGCTCTTGACAGGTGCATTTGTCTTAGGTGTGTTTTTCAAAAGCAATGAGAAAATTAGACATTTCTGTTGAAAATTAAATAGATAACAGTGATAACATTTTTTTTAGTAGTTTTGTCCATGTTTAAATTCTCATCTCAAGGTGCTGGCTATAGAGCAAATTATCTGGCCATTAAAGTGTTGGCCTATTTGTAAGATGATTGTCTTGATTGATGTGACCTGACTGTATCAGGGTAGTCAATATGTGTCACATCCTCTGAAGTGTGGGTGCTGTTAATCAGACCTCTGAGAGGAACTTTTTGCTGAAAAATCTGATTGGCTACCAGCTATCACAACTGTCACAGTTAGAGTCAGCTGAGCCGTTGTGATTGCTTATTTTAAGAGACATGAAAGATGCTGCTCAGTTTCATTGTCTCTAGAGTCTATAACCCCTTTCACACATGCAACTTGGTAAATTACAGGAAAATTGTTGGGTTGCCTGTACTTGTAAATATTCCAAATGTTCTGTTCAAACATACCATCAGTAAGGAAATTTATAGGTAATGATACAAGTTACTTTGCATTAAGGAAAATTGCCAGAACAAAATGTACCAGTATTTTCAAAAGGGTTGTGTTCACACATGACCTCTAAACTGGAAATTGTACATAATTTTCTGGAAAAGTCTGTATATGTGAATGTGACTTCTATCTACGTAGATTGTGCCAGTGCACAGTAGACTGATGTGTGACTAAAGAGGTAAATGAGAGGTGTGTTTGCAAGCTGTTGAAGTTTGTTAGGGGGGTGTATCTGTTGTCATGCATACATTCAGGCAGTGTGGAGACTCAGACGGATGGATTTCTATTATGCAACATAATGTTCTGGGGTTCCAGTACAGGTCACACATACTGTTTGTCAGGTTTCTCTTTTGAAGTTGTTGTAAGTACTATGCTAGACTGCTTCTGAGTATGTGTGTACATGTAGGCGTGTTTGTTTATGTGTGTTTGTTGCATGTTGAAGCAACAAAGGAGACTGTAATGTCCTTACTACACGTAGGTGTAAGTCACATAATAAAAGCAATTCAGTCATGACAGCTCTCTGGAAAAATTTAGCATTTTAATATGGGTATGACATAGGGTTGCACATTTAATCGAAATAAAATCGTGTGAGGAAAACTTGTGTGATTATTAAACCACAAAGGGCTGCAATTTAATTAAATAGATAAATAGTCTGCTTGCTTCCAAGTTAATGCGTGCTGCTCTGTCCTGTCTGTATTGTGTTAGTGCATTATTACAGTGTTTTCCGAGCGGTTCTGTGCTCCACAACTCCATGTCGTGCTCAAAGTAACAGATGTGCTGCGAGTTCGGTTCCATTTGATTAAGTGTGCTGATGCTACATGTTAATACACAAATACAAATAGTACACCCCATGGCACCGGGTATTTGTAGACAGAGGATGAGAAGACCTTAATAGGTGGAGCACATTATACAAATGTTGTAATTTCTGCTACACAGGAACTCCTTATGCAGTTGTCCGCATAAACTCATTGGTTTAACTGGATCGCATAGCAATGCCCCATGCAAGTTAAGGTTTTGTTGCAAAAATGTATTACTATTGTATAATAATTGTAATAATAAATATAGCCGCAAGCAACTATTGTCGGAGGCCAAGCACATATGGCGAGATGACCAAAACAAACACCTGAGTAGTGATGGGGATTTGGGATCATCCTTCCAAGTTAGGTGTCTCCACAACTTACCGTAAAGATGGAGTAAGTCATTTTAATCCAATACACTTTTTGTCAAATTCCGTGAATCTCTTCACAGTCCGCTAGCTGTCCATTCTGTGTGTGCGCTGAAAGAAATTCTGGTGTTTGTACACAGCCCTGACTCTGTAAATGGGAAAATAAACAAATTGATTCAGACCAATCCACACAACACTATTGCGCGTGCATGAATTTGGGGGGTGGAGCTTCTGAAGGAGCACTGAAGGGAGAGGTGTGTTTGTTTGGCTGTTGAATTCAAATATCAACAGTCTTTCTCAGAAATTGCTTACTCCACCTTTAAGTCATAAGCGCAAAGTCAGTGGGCATGGCCATGAAGTTTTGGTATTTTTGTGCCAGAAAGTGCTAAGTGTAGGCGCAAGTGGGTTTGGTGAAATTGCGGGCGCAAGGCACTAATCGGGTTCTTCGGAGGTTCTTCTCCGGTACCGTCACCGTAATATTATACAGTCCATTCCCTGTCCAGCAACAGCAATATAAACAAAGACAGCACATTTATAAGTACTTAGTAGTGTAAATGGACTGTATGCAATGAAATGGAAGAATAGAAATATGGATTTACATCATTTTGTACATTAAATGCATCCTTCTTAAATGGGACACACTCCTTTTATATGCACGGAAAATGTGGTTCATATGAATGTAGGTTTTGTCAAATTACAGAGAATGTAAGTATGAATCATTTTCATCTACTGACACACAAATCATGGCTAGTAAACAGTGATTGAATTGGCACACACTTCACTTCTACTGGGCGACATTGAAAGTAAATTCATGTAATGAAACAAAAAAAAATTAAACCAAAAATATTTTTAAATTCAAATTACACTTCAAACGAAAGAAAATATAATCAAAATAACGAAGTGGTCAAAAAATCATACTAAATCCAAACATTTTACTCACTCCAACTTCTTCTGGGCCATTTTGCAGTGACTTAAAAATCACTTTATGATAGGTGGAAAATTACTAGTCAAAATGAAATCATAAATACAATTGTAAATATACAAGAATAATAATACATATTAGAGGTCGACCAATAGTGAATTTTACCGATACTGATAAATAAGTTGGGCAGTACCTGCTGATAACCGAATAATCAGCCGATAGTTTTTAAAACTGATACTGAATGAAAAAATAAAAAAAAACTAAACCATGACATCTAGAAAGTTTAACACAAATCTCATAATTTTTTGTTTCAACAAACGGCTTCAACAGCGATGGTCAAGGACATTATTTGATGTTCTGTTCTTTCAGAATTTGGACAGTAACTTTATTACCACCTGCTAGTGAAATCTGCAAATGCAGGAACTGAATTTGACTTTGTGCTGAGTTAAGAAGTGGTATTGAAACATCTTAGCGCAACAACCAAATTCTTAGGAAAATAGCAAATTGCGCTTTGCACCACTTAATTTACATACAATACACCCACAGTTTGCATGTCTACATCCACAGTAGCGCAAAAACTCCCACTCATGCCCACTTGTGCTTTGCGCTGGCACGAAAATTGCACTTAGAATAAGCGCTCTCATGAAAATTGGATAAGAAGTTGCGCACGGTCATTGCGACGAAAATAGAGCCCATCAGCTGCCATTGTATTTTTAAAAAACAGACCGGAATATTATTTTTTTTTCTTTTGTGTTCCACAAAAGAAAGCCATATAAGTTTATAATGACATAAGGGCATTATTACAGAATTTTTTTTGGGGGGGGGGGCTAAACTATCCCTTTAATAGGCTATTCCAACTGCATTACATTTCAAAGGTACTAGTGGAAAGAGACAGAATGTTGGCTAAAAGTCCATAAATGTATCTCTCAGATAGGGCTTCACAATTAATCAAATAAATAATTGAGATTACAATTACATCAGCCACAATTAATTTTTTTAATTTTCTATTTAACTTATGTTTTTGCAGTGGTTGATCATTTTAACCAATCATAAGCCCATTTCACACATGCAACCAGGTAAATTACAGGAAAATCATTGGGTTGCCTGGTAAATGAACCACATGTGCTGTTCACACATACCATCAAAATGGACATTTATAGGTACTAATAGTACAACTTCTTATTAAGGGAAATTGCCAGAGCTTAATTTACCAATATTTTCAAAAGGGTCGTGTTCACACATGACCTCTAACCTGAAAATTGCAGTACATTTTCTGGAAAACGCTGTTTGTGTGTAAGGGGCTATATACACTATATGGCCAAAAGTTTGTGGACACCCCCTTCTAATTAACAAATTTGGTTACTCCATTAAATCCAGTAAAGAAAAAATCTTAATGTTTCTTTATGTAATGGCTTGGGCTTTGTGTGCTTCCAAATTTGTGGCAACTGTTTGGGGATAGCCCTGTTCCATGACAATGCCCCTGTGAACAAAGTGAGGTCCATAAAGAAATGGTTTTCTATGTCTGGCATGGAAGAGATTGACTGGCCTGCACAAAGCCCAGACCTGAACCCCACTGATCACTTTTAGGGTGAGCTGGAACAGCAACTGTAAGTCAGGCCCCATCAACCAACATCAGTTCCTGACCTCACTGATAGCCTTGTGTCAGAATGAGAGCAAATTCCTGCAGCCATGTTACTACATACAGTATTGTGGAAAGCCTTCCCAAAAGAGTGGAAGCTGTTATTACAGCAAAGGGGGAAATTGATGCCTAAGGTTTTGAAATTGAAGGTTCATCAAGCACATAGTGTCCACAAACTTTTGGCCATATAGTGTACATGTCCATTGCTCGCTCCTGTGTATGATTTATTCAAAATTTTAATAACAGCTTTGTTTTTTTTTTTATGCCTCTGAGAGGACCAATGTAAAGTTGACAGTTTAGGTAATTACTCTTGATTTATTGATGTATAAAATAGCAATAAAATCATTCAGGAACACAGTTCTCAGCTTGTTTTGGATGTGTAGCCAACATAAACAATACGGCATGCAGATAAACCACCCCAAATAAGTATTTTAATGTACATTTTATTAATCAGAATTATTTGCAATCACAATATCAAGGGAAATAATCAACAGTTATGATTTTTTGTCATAATCGTGCATACTCCCAGTGTTGCTGGATATGGTGCTTACTGCTTGTTCTCAGGATATTTTCCTAGTACTACTGCTGCCATCTAATGGAGAACAGGCATACATGCTGGTATATGGTAACCTACAGGGTATATGTTGCATTTGCTTTTGAGGAACCATCGAGTCCAGTAATGATCATACTGAGAGAATTTGGATTTCTTTGTCTGAGGTGTGTGCACAGAAACAGAATGGCTAAGGTGGACAGGCCATGTTTCTTATGGAGGACGAAACCTGCAAAAATAATAAATAAATACACAAATAAATACATAAATAAATAACTCTGCATGTTCATGCATAAATGTATATATAAATAAATATTCAGGAGATATACAAATAAACAAATAAATGCACCTATCAATGCAAATATAATACAATATAAAACATAAATAAATGGTTGGGGAAATGCAAAATTGAAAGTTGATCTTTATTCCACATTTCTATATTTCTTTAATCATTCATTTATTTCTGTATGCTGTTCCGTATATATTTATTTTTCCTCCACGTTAAATGCTAATGAGAGAATGTCAACAGCTGTTCAGGCATCACACTCAAACTATCGATATCAGGTGCAAGAGTTTTTGGTGGGAGTTTGCAGTTTCACCATGGTGAAGAGATGCTTGATAGCAGAGTTGCTTCGCGAGGCAGCGAATCATTTGGAGAATCATAAAAGCAAGATCCTTTGCTTAACTTTTATTTATGAATGATTGTGAAAATTTGGTGATGTCCTTATTAATGTAATAGTATAGTGAAGCACTTTTACAATGATCAGCCAGTAGTGTCATAAAGTCCACCTACTGATGTGTGATTGACATCCTCTCATTAGCATGTTGCACGAAGAAAAAATAAATACGGATCTACATACAGAAATAAATGAATGATTAAAAATATATATATAATTAAAATTGTACATTTCCTTTAACATTTTTGCATTTCCCCAATCGTTTTATATTTTATTATTTTGCATTAATGGGTGCATTTATTTATTTATGAATTTATTTAATTATTTATTTGTATATCTCCTCGCACATTAAACTATTAATATATTTATTTATGCACAAATATATGGATTTAATTATTTACATATGTATTTGTGTAATTTTTTTATTTTGCAATTTGAGTACTAAATGTTAATCAAGTCAGTTCATGTGTTCAAATGTATTTATCTGCATGGTATTCACTGGGCAGTAAGTTTTGAGTTCTGAAAGCTACACAGTTTTCATAGTACAATGCATTATTTTATCTCAAAAGATCAAGGAAATTGGATTATTTTTAATATGTCCACTTTTTAAATCTTTCTGATCTGTCAGGGAGTGCATGACACATTCGTGTCTTGCACATGTAATGACAGCTGATCGCCAGCAGATGCCCCCCTCTCCCAATATCTGCATTAAACTGTCACGCATTGGTGCATGAAGGAGGAAAATGGCTGTTTAGATGGCATATGAAGATTGGGCTATCAGCGGATATGACTGACAGCTGGCCTTAGGTGGTAGCTATGATGATTGTCAAGTAATGATGTGTTGTAACACCCAGACAGAAGCAGCGACAGTTGCCGTGGGAGACAGTTAAGTGATGTCTGAGTTGTCACAATCAGCTCACATACAACATGTAGCTTCAATACACTTTTAGACTTTGCTTGTTTTCTCGGTTTGCATGGTGACTCATACTCACTCTTATTTCTCCCACTCCTCCACTCGAGATGGAGCTCTAAATATCACCATGCCTGGTTCATGAAATGCTAATTTAAAACCATTCTGTTTTGATCTCCTTTGCCTCTGAGTTTAAAGATCATCCAATCTTCTGCCACCATCTCGGAGTAGTATCCATTAAGCAGTACAACATTATCATTAGCAGCCAGAGAGACTCTAAGCAGCACCTTTACCATTTAAGGCAGAAGCACACATCATAGTTCATGTGACAGCATTTTGATGAAGCATCTGCATAGAATAGACACTGTGTGTGTGCACATGCATATAGGCAGAGGCAGGGTGAGAAAGTGTCTGTGTGGGTTAAGGTTTGGGGGAAAAGGAAGTGTACAGTATGTGTGTGAGTGGCTGTTCACATGCTGTGTTTTACAATAAACGTTTTCTTGTTCGTACTATGGTTTTCTGATGCCAGATCTCTCATAATTTGTAGCAAGCTTAACCTTTCTTTCTTTCTTTCTTTCTTTCTTTCTTGATCAATTTTAATTTTCTGTCTCTTCTGCTTGTATGTTTTTGGAAACAGAAACTGTGAAACTGAGAGCGTGGTTGTGTATATGCATACGTGTTTGTGTGTGTGTTAGATGCAGTAAATGGCTCCATCTGAGATAGATCTATTAGTCATCATAGTACAAAAAAACTGCTGCGGTCCAACCACACAGGGAGCATTCAGCGTTCTGACACACACGCCCAGACACTGCTTGCAGCAGTGGTATCACACACACTGATCAAAGTGACTGTTGCCATCTGAGTCACATCAGAGTCAAAAGAGACCAGCATATAAGCATACATTTACTCATATGCAACCTTTCTCCCAGCAAAAACACACACATATACACATACGAGTGGCTGGAGGATGTTTGTGGTTGATGTCCTCCCCTTAGGAAACTGTTTGTGTGTAATAGAGTAACCTTGCTCGTGGGCTGGTGTTGGAGTTGTGAGTTTTAAGCTTGCTCAGGAGAGGGCTCTTGAACTGATAGTGTGTTTTAAAGCTGAAGTGTGCCATTTCTACACCACTAACATCACCAAACGCCGTAACTGCAAAAATAATCACTGTTTTCACAGTTAATCACTGTCTAGTACATTATTACTTGATTAATGTGGCAAGTTGCAATGTTGCTACATAACTCTGACAAAGAATTGTTATTCTGAATGTATTTACAAATGTAACTGATTACTGATGACTTATTATTGCTGTTGCAGATGTTTTATAAAAAACATTGGGCTGATAATGTGTTTAAAGCTGAAGTGTGTAATTTTTCCACCACTAACATCACAACACGCAGGAATTGCAAAAATGATTACTGGATTACTGGAACAGATTCCAGAAAACTTTACCTGTCTTCCATTGTTTGTGCAAACAGATAGACCTGCTCCAAAGTCACACCATTCATCGAGCCTATGTTCAATGTTGTCAACAAACATTGTTGATGTTGGACTGAATGGGCCACTCAAACAAACTACCACAAAAACCACATTTCATTTGAGGTTTAAAATGCTGTCCTGCTGCGTCCCAGATGGCAGCAATGCACCACCTCTTACCAGTCAATCACCCGCCGAGCAAAAGTTTAAACTTACGTGCAGAATTAAAAGGAAATAACCGTCCGATCGGAAAAATGTAAAAGCAATTACATACCCATGAATGAGAACTTCACGGCTCTTCCTCAGTGTGTCTGTCTGATATCAACATGCAGGATGACACGATGACAAGCACACACATCTGAAGCTGAATTAACACAGGTACTCCACTGAAACAACCGATAATTCTGTTCGAAATGTTGCGTTTGTGCTTAGATGAAATCTTGGCTGCATCTGGAAGAAACAGCACACCGGTTTTGTTCGCGCTTTCTGACTTCTTTGCAGTTTATTATTATTCAGTAACACACTGATATAGTGATTGATATGTCGTCATGAAATCATACACGCTCTCCTCAAAATCCCAACACTGTAATGAAAGAACGAATGGACGTACACCGCAACAACATTTGTGTTTACTTGACAATGGAACTACCGCCCATATTTCTCGCTAAGCATCACGGGACGCGAGAAAAAGGTGGATATAGCGAGTTTCTCTTACTGCCCCCTGGAGAAAACAGGTGGTACTCCATGCTTGAATTCCTTGGTAGGAATATGCCTCATTATGGTATGGGGGCATGATTAAATGCGTAAATTTTTTAATACATTATTTTTTATATAATTAATTGCACAGAATTAATGCGTTAAATTGAAAGCCCTAATTTACAAGTGACGTATGGATTGTGTGAATCTCAGTCAAACCAAACCTTTACTCTCAACAGCCAGTGGAAGGATCTCAGTGCTAAACTTCTTTGTCGCTATACTATTCAACCACTGGTGAGTGAAATCTGAAAAAAATACCAGCCAGTTACTAATCACAGACATAAGTCATGTTCACATATACAGACTTTTCTAGAAAATTACGTACACTTTCCAGTTTAGAGGTCATGTGTGAACACAACCCTTTTGAAAATACTGGTACATTTTGTTCTGGCAATTTTCATTAATGCAAAATAACTTGTATCATTACCTATAAATTTCCTTATTGATGGTATGTGTGAACAGCATTTGGTACATTTACCAGTAAAGGCAATCCAACGATTTTCCTGATAGTGTGACATTTGGTCGCATATGCAAGTGATTTACTCGTATTGTAGATGGTTTCCACTTAGAGTAAAAGATTGATCTTGGGATTTAAGAATCAATATCGAGATCGTTCAAACTAAATTCTTTATTTTTGCCCAGTCCTAATCAGAGGAACACTTTTTAGATGAAATGGCTTTCTTATAGTTTTCTCTGGATATTAAGCATGAATACGTGACTTTTAATGTCAAAACAATTACACTCAGCAGCTTTAAAATGCATTATGAAGCAGCTCAAAAACACACCACACACAGCATCAAATCCCCCAAACTGACAGATACTGTACAGTTACATTCACATTAATATGGAGCTGAATTCATTTATTAAGATATTTATGTTTTTGTTTGTTTGTTTGTACATATGTGCACATATGGTATGTTTGTATATGTGTATGTTAATGCAGAGTATGTGTTCAAGTTCTTACTGATAGTTCCTATATACTGTAGATCGTAAGTCATATAAAAAGTCAGTGTATTCAAGCAAGGTGTTTGCATCAGAGGAACCATGCTTCATCAGTAAAATAATTCTACTGTCTATGATCCCTCCTTCTCTCTCTTTCTGTCTTGCTCTTTCTCCTGCTCTCTTTTGACCCTCCCACTCTCACAGGGCAGACTGCCTGCTCACTCTTTCCCTTTCCCCAGTCAACCATCTCTCTTTCTCAGTCTCTCTCTCTCTCTCTCTCACACCAACTAAAAGTTTTCTGTGTAGGAAAGGAGAAGACATCTGGATGATTTTCACTACTCTATCAGGTTGTACATTTCTATGACTATTCTCTCCTGAGAGTGTAAGGTTGTGTTTTAGCTTATTTGGGGAGTTGTTTGTCATTAGTAGAGTGCAGTGCTGTATCCTGAGACTCTTTGATTTGTGGTAACGGTGTGAGAGTGAAGCATGTGAGGTGTATTAGATGAGTCTGGCAATTCTCATCTTGGACTGGCAAAACAACTGCAGCTTAGGTTACAGTGACTGATATGTTGTCTGATTCTGTTATCAACTGTTGCTGTAGCATAACAGGATTGTTACATTGCTTTGCAGTGTGTAGTTTAATGCACCCAATGCTGGAATCTGTATTATATGTGTTGGTGACAGAGAGGAGAAACATACAAGCCGGTGCTGTTAACAGAACTCTTTCCATGGAGCTCTAAAAATGGAGCACTCTCAGTACACATACGCTTTGTGTGTGAACAGTTTTGTGTAGATGTTAATAAGACCACAGCATGAAAATAAGGGTAAAGCAAGCAAATGATTAAGCTACTGTGTTTATGGGCCACTGACTGTGTGTGAGTGTGCAACTGACACAGACAGTAAGTTGTACCATGCTGACAAAGAGATAGCGCAGATATTTTCATGCAGCTTCACATTATAAGCTTCTTATTGCAGTATAGATATTTTTATAAAACGGATAGTTCCAGTTCTGGAGGCTGATTGGTCAACTGACGTGCTTTATTCATTATAAAACACAGCTATGACCTCTTCACCAAGCTACTATTTGTATCACTGTGCAGCACCCATAGCTGACCGTTATTATTTGTTGTATAGCAACATTTTCTTCACTGTTTACTGTCAGGAAATATATCTTCTAACAGAAGAATGGCACTTAAGGATTTTACTTAAAAAAATAGCTTTTAAATAAACATTTGTGCCCTTGATATTTCTATTACTTCCCAAATTCTGACTTCAACTGTATGTGTTAGACTTTTTATAAAAGCTATAAAGCACTCGAGGGTGTGCCATATTGTGAATATAGTCACTGCTGAATGGGTCGCGTCATGCCTAACAACGCACTTGATCTGGGACTGGGCGATAAAATGATATAGATATTTTTAGTAAAAAAATCAAATAATTCGATATCGATGATAAACTTTTGAGTAATTTTCAGTATTTAGCCTATGTTCTACATATAGACGATCGAATCAGGTACGTGTCGCTAAAAACGCAAGCAGTTCAACGAAGTTATACACATAACTAGATAACTGAATCTCAGTCAAGAAATCAGCTGATTAGGAAGTTTTAGCAGGCAGCCTTGCTGTCATGGAAACTAGCAATGAGGTTCAGTAGCCACTAGCTAGCAGCTAGCTAAACGGCTAATTTAATATCTTTGCGTACCGAACAAGACAGCACTGACAATACAAAACAGCTATCGACTGAATACAACAACAACTCTGACATCAACACCATTGCTGTTTATTTATATACTATTTAGTTTTTTATGATCCATAGTGCATTACAGTCAAGAAAGTGTTTCTTCTTCTTGTGATGTTTATTGGCAGTTGGCAATCTAGCTTATGGTGCATTATAGCCACCTACTGAGCTGGAATTTGGAGCGTCACTATGTCTTTCAGTGGACTCAAACATCAGCTGAAGAGGATGAAATTGGCTAAATGTAATAAAAAAGAAATCACACACCTTATGTAGGATTAAATCCTAAACTGTGTATACTTTAAAGGTAGCTTACCCTCTGGAATATACTTGTAAGCAAACAAGTTATGTTTAATTCATTCTTGAGGTCAAACAAACATGTGGAATGCAGCTCCGCCCCCTTTAATGGTATTAAAAGTATATTGTGATCATTTTTTTGGGTTATATCACCCAGCCCTAACTTGATCTGTGACAATATTCACAATTAGCACTACCTCTAGTACCTTATTACTTAATTGATGTGGCAAGTTGCAGTGTTGCTTGGCAAGTGTAAACAGCCTACAGTCAGGCTAATGATTAGGCTAATATTTCTGTGGGGAAGAATTGCTTATATTTTTATTAATAAATGTAACTGATTACTGATTATTGCTTTTGCAGCTGTTTCAAGGCTGTGCCTTACAGAGGTTTTACCATACAGTGAATTTTAGGCACTCCTAAAGGGTACAGCTGTGAACACACACAGCTGAGCATTTACCGGTGGAAAGTTCTCCTAATGAGTTATAGGAAATGAGAGCAGACTAAATAAATGCTCCACAGAGTGACAGCATGGGAAGTAATATGAGAGAAAATCAGAAGCTCAGACAGTGTTAGGAACAGGGTCCGAAATTAACTTTTAAACCCACCAGCCAAGGTGCTGCATGGAAGATGAAAACTTTATTTGCCAGTCCGATTTCTTACTGGCCATTAAAAAAAAAAAAAAAAAAAAAAAAAACAATACTGTAAGCATGTTTAAAAGTAAAGTGCTTTTTAAAAGATTTGTATTGTTTTATTATTTGTGAAATATTTAATTGCCAGATAGATTGCCTTTTCAGTACTTGCTGATATTGATACCTGTTTTTTTGTTTTATTTTTTTCTGAAATCCATATCAACAGTTTATTTCAATTTTATCATCAAAATTGTGTCTTAATAATTGAGTTTAAAACTTCATAAAATGAAAATATAACAATTAATTTTCAACATAATATTGTATTATTTTTATCAAATGAAGTGCGTTTATACAGAACCTCACAGCACAATCCAAAATACGACATTGGAGTTATTTTTGTCAAATAAAAGTGCTGCATAACAGAGCATCACAGTTGTGAGATAATGCTTGAATACTATACAATTACTATTGATTATTATTATTATTTTTAGTAGTAGTAGTATTACAGTGAATATTACTTAACTATACAGTAGTGATATATTTCTGTCGTACTTTTTTCCATTTAATTTGAGCTTTTGATTTGAAGCCCTTTCCGTTTTTGTGTGTTTTAACGGAGGTTTCCCCTCCGGAAAAGCCAGTCGCTACGTGACTCAAAGTGATTATTAAACTGCAAATGTCTGCTGTTTAAATAAATGAATATATAGTCTGTATGAAGTCAATTAGCTCTCTGCTCGCGGTCATCTGCTACAAACTGAGCACGCGAGTGTGAGACCAAGGAGCTTGTAAGAGCAGCAGGCGTCAGCACAACACCGGCTCCACACATTCACAGGTGATACATTTGAAGAGCACACAGTACATGCAAAGTTTATATACGTTTATCTCATTAAATGTCTGTCTTTGTGGTTTAATAAACAAAATAGGAGATAACACAGTTTTAATTTGTGCGCTGAATGTTTACAGAATGACATTCATGTCAGATTGTATCAGATCATTTTTACAGTCACGACTACAAGTACATGAGCACAGTATCCCTACTGCTAACTGAGACTTTTGATTAGTAGCAGGACTAGCTAATGAGAGCCATTCTATGTAAAGACCTGCAACCTTTCTGACTGAAGACCTACAGAACCCCCTTGATGACAAAATTGGAACATGTTACATTATTTTACAAGCTGACACAAACTGACAAAAAAGCGCCCGCCAGAGTGGCGTATGACACTGCGAAATTCACCAGCCAAATAGAAAATTTGCCCGCACTTGGCGAGTGTTAATATCATACCCTGGTTAGGAATGAGACATGATGTGACAGCAACACTTTGCTGAGGCATGCTGTGTATGTACAAAAACAAAGGACACAAAAGTAGAGTTACATGACTGATATACATTGTTTAAAATTTTCACTTTCCTAATTTGCCCAATGTCTCTCTCTCTCTCTCTCTCTCTCTCTCTCTCTCTCTCTCTCTCTCTCTCTCTCTCTCTCTCTCTCTCCCTCTCTTTTGCTCTGTGTGTGTGTGTGTGTGTGTGTGTGTGTGTGTGTTTGAGTGTTTTTGAACACATTATAACTGTTCACATCTCTTGTAACATTAATTGGATTTTGACAAACCAAACCTTAATCAAAACACATCCAGGATTTAAGAAATTTCATAAGATGTTGATCATATCACATTTTGCATTTAGAATGATTCATTTTAAGCAGATACATTTATTCAAATTAACCCAGTCAAATCAAAATCAAATCTGAGGAAAAATTAGAAACACAAGCGATTAATCAGACAGTAAGTAGCCACAATATTAGCATTGCCCCAATACAACATTTTCAGATCCTTTACTTCAGTAATATTGTATACATTCTCCTTCTTTCCCTGAGGAAGGTGTTAAGTATTTTTCTTTATTGATGTCTCTGCTCATAACATCCATATTGTGTCTCAGGTTTGATAAAGAGATTAAATTGCTTGTTAATTGCTGAGCGATTGCTTGTGTGCTACCGCATATGTTTACAGAATTTGAGCAATGACTGAAATTTAAATTAAGTCTACTAATTCAATACAATACAATACTAATACATGGTTTTGGGGTAGTAAAATACTGACTATCTCATTATGGTTTAATTCATGGTCTTTTCACCCTGGCAGTTTAGTCAGAACCAGGGACTACCTGTAGGAGGTGATCTGAGTTCGGTTGCAATGGAACTGTGGTACGGTTCGCATCAGTGAGAACGCAACCTTTACTAAAGTCTGCACTTGTTCAGGAAGTAAAATACAGTTGTGCTAAAAAGTTTGCATACCCTTGGAGAATTGGTAATATATGTACCATTTTTAAAGAAAACATGAGTGAGCAGGCAAAACACATTTCTTTTATTTCTTATGGGATTCATATTCAACTGTAGGTTATAACAGAATGGCACAATCATAAAACAAAACATGACAACAAAGAAAAAAATGAAATGACCCCTGTTCAAAAGTCTGCATACCCTTAGTTCTTAATACTGTGTATTGCCCCCTTTAGCATCAATGACAGCGTGCAGTCTTTTGTAATAGTTGTCTATGAGGCCCCAAATTCTTGCAGGTGGTATAGCTGCCCATTTGTCTTGGCAAAATGCCTCCAGGTCATGCAAAGTCTTTGGTCACCTTGCATGAACCGTGCGTTTGAGATCTCCCCAGAGTGGCTCGATGATATTAAGGTCAGGAGACTGTGATGGCCACTCCAGAACCTTCACCTTTTTCTGCTGTAACCACTGGAGGGTCAACTTGGCCTTGTGCTTAGGGTCATTGTCCTGCTGGAAAGTCCAAGAGCGTCCCATGCGCAGCTTTCGTGCAGAAGAATGCAAATTGTCTGCCAGTATTTCTGATAACATGCTGCATTCATCTTGCCATCAATTTTCACAAGATTCCCCGTGACTTTAGAGCTCACCCCCACCCCCAAAACATCAGTGAGCCACCACCATGCTTCACAGTGGGGATGGTATTCTTTTCACTATAGGCCTTGTTGACCCCTCTCCAAACATAGCGCTAATGGTTGTGACCATAAAGCTCTATTTTGGTCTCGTTGCTCCAAATTACAGTGTGCCAGAAGCTGTGAGGCATGTCAGGGTATTGTCGGGCATATTGTAACCAGGCTTTTTTGTGGCATTGGCGCAGTAAAGGCTTCTTTCTGGCAACTCGACCATGCAGCTCATTTGTTCAAGTATCGTCATATTGTGCTCCTTGAAACAACCATACCGTCTTTTTCCAGAGCAGCCTGTGTTTCTCCTGAGGTTACCTGTGGGTTTTTCTTTGTATCCCGAACAATTTTTCTGGCAGTTGTGGCTGAAATCTTTCTTGGTCTACCTGACCTTGGCTTGGTATCAAGAGATCCCCGAATTTTCCACTTCTTAATAAGTGATTGAACAGTACTGACTGGCATTTTCAAGGCTTTGGATATCTTTTTATATCCTTTTCCATCTTTATAAAGTTCCATTACCTTGTTACGCAGGTCTTCTGACAGTTCTTTTCTGCTCCCCATGGCTCAGTATCTAGCCTGCTCAGTGCATCCACGTCAGAGCTAACAAACTCATTGACTATTAATACACAGACACTAATTGCAATTTAAAAAGCCACAGGTGTGGGAAATTAACCTTTAATTGCCATTTAAACCTGTGTGTGTCACCTTGTTTGTCTGTAACAAGGCCAAACATTCAAGGGATTGTAAACTTTTGATCAGGGCCATTTAGGTGATTTCTGTTATCATTATGATTTAAAAAGGAGTCAAAAAAAACTATGTGATGATAAATGGCTTCATATGATCACTATCCTTAAATAAAAGATTGTATGATCAGTCATATTTTCAAAATCAATGCCAAAATTTCACACTTTCTGCCAGGGTATGCAAACTTTTGAGCACAACTGTAACTAGCGCACGCGGTTTTCGCGATTTAAGCGTGACGACATCATAAGTTGCATGAAAACACACACAAGTGTACCATGAGTGGCAGGGGAACTTAAGCACAGCTGCAAATGCATAGCTTGCATCTGTCTTCTTTAAAAAAAGACCAGTTGGGAGCTGCAGATAGTTGCCTTCTCCTGGACATGCACATCTGCTGAATTACGGCATGCGACGTACAGAGGCTCAAGCGTCGTTCATTCTGGTATGTGTAATAGCGCAAAATAAATAAAAAAGCACACGAATATAGCGACCCAAGTTGTGTTCTCCATCATGTGCACTGTGCAGAAAGTTGTACCCGGGTTCGACAGAATCATAAGTGAGTCTAAAACCAGACCAATGCTGTGGAGGGTGCCGTGAACAATCACACTTGGATTCAGTCTGCAGCAAACAGGCTCAATATGAAAACCACCTCAAAGAGACCTACTTTACAATTACAAAAAAACATTCCCCTTGAGCAATCTGGGGTTAAATATCTTGCTCAAGGGAACAATGGTGATGGCTTAAGAACTAAAATTTTGCAACCTTTCTTTGGGCTGGTGACCGAAATGTTGCAAGATTAAACTTTTAACTATTCCTCCCTTATACAGTTTCAATCATCTGGACATTTTCTCAATTTTCCATTTCCATAAATCAGGCTGGATGTGGATGACTACAGCATTTGTACTATGAAAATCATTCCTCACCTTTTAAGATATAGTGTCAGAAAGAGAAAATGAAGTGCTGTAAGATTAAAGTAATCTTTGCTCAGATTCAGTTGTAACCTACAAGCACCACTGCAGTGTTCGTAACTGCTGAGGTAAAAGAGAAGAGGTCACGTTTGACTCATCCACACAGAAACACAGTGAATTGGGGTTTCAATTAATCCTGTTGCACTGAAATTCACAAAGGGATTTCAGCAAAGGGACACAGAAGCCTTTAAGCATGCGCATGGGCTATTATTATGGTGCATACTTCACAGAGATGAAGAGACAAAGGCAAGGTCAGAGTTTCACATGTTTTAATGGCCTGCAACAACAAGGCAGATGACAGTCAAAGCACTAGAGACCAACTGCTGTGGATGTATGAAACCACTGACAGCTAAGACCAACAGCTAAGACCTAAACTAGGTGTTGATCTCATTAGTGCGGCTCTGTTTACTGAGGTCTCATTTGACTTTGCTTTACCCTCACAAAAAGACTGTGTATTTGTTTGTGTGTGTCAGTGTGTAGCCATCAGTCATCTTCAGTTTCTAACTTGAGTCCTTCAACCTCTCAACCAAGGCCTCCTCTTCTCTCCTCTTCTTGATTATAGCACTGTTTCTCTAAAGTACAGGTATCCCATTATCGGATGTGTGCTGAGAGGTATGACCTTTCAACATTAGCACAGTTGATCTGTTCCACTATGTATACTTGAGACACAGAGGCATGTCATATCCAGAAATTGCCTCTGTGCCCTTATGTAAATATTTACTCAAGCAGAAACAATTCTCTCTCACTCTCTTTTTTTTCTTCCTTTCTCTCACCCTCTCTCTTGCTGTTGGTGTCTTTCTCTCTCTCTCTGCCTGTGGGATGTCTGAGGGGAACTATGGGAAAATGTAGGGATTTGATAATGGGTAAAGACATTTAGATAGGGATGCACCACCGATGTATAGACCAACAATATTTAGCATGTCAAATATGCATAATATGAATTTGTAATGTCCTGTAATAATATGTAAAATGTGTGTTCTGTTGTTTAGAACTGCAAAAATAGAAGTGGAAAAATGTTTTAGTGCAAAATTGAAATGAAATTTTATGAAAATGGCTTTCTAATGTTTTCCTGAGCAAAAATGTGTGCAGTGCCAGAAAAAGATATTAAAATGACCGACAGGATGTATTTTGACCAAGATAAGCATTTGTTATTTAATTCAAAGTCATCCCTTTATTACTCCTTTTATATTATCCTTTGTTAGCCATATTATATCCATCATGTGCTTTCAAAGTAAAAAATTTTTGCAATAGAGGGTTTTAACATTGAAAAATAAACACATGATGATCTAATGTTTATATAATTTCTTGTCCATTCAATAAAACCCACTGCACTATATTATGTTAAAAAAGCACAAACAAAATGTTAATTCATATTTGGCATGCTTATTCACGCTCTAATGCAGAAGGAGGAATCACAAAGTCACAGCCACCTGTTGATACCACATCTCTATAATACTCTCACACACATTTATTTCTGTTCATATTGTTATTCTTATCTCTCTCTCAATTCAATTCAAATTAGCTTTATTGGCATGACCGTATACAATGTACAATGTTGCCAAAGCACTGAGTAATAAACATATTACAAACATAAAAAACATGTATATACAATAAATAATTAATAATTATAATAAAGTAAAATACAAACAAATGACAAAGTAAAATACAGAGAGCAATGACAAAGGGAAGAAAAGGGGAAATTAAAATAGCAGTTTCAGCAGAACTCTCATATCATGAGGTGTCAGCCTCTCTTCCTCATATGATGACAGGAGGACACATACTGCGCTGCCAGCTGAACACACTCTATTTTCTCTCCCATAAGATACAAGAGTTTGTCTAAATCATTGATGTCCTGGAATTCAGGTAGAATATGAGCTATTTGTGTAAAGTAAGTGTTTCTAATTGTCTCATATTTACTGCAGTGATTGAGGAAGTGCAGCTCGTCCTCCACGACTCCTTGAGTGCAGTGTGAACACAGTCTTTCCTCTCTGGGCCTCCAGCTCTGCCTGTGTCGGCCCGTCTCTACTGACAGACTGTGCACACTCAGAATTTAAATAATTATTTTCTTATACTATAATATGTCCTACAGGCTTTGTCAGTCAGATCTTTTATTGCCAAATCAAATTGTCCTGAAGCAGAGATTGTAAGTCCCAAATAATTATAGCAGTTGGCTATATGATGGATTGTTCCCCCAATTGTAAAAATATATTTATTGTTCATAATGCTACTTTTTTTTTTTTTCTTCTTCTTCTGAAAAATCATGACTTTGGACTTCTCCGTGTTTATTGGTAAGGCCCAATCACTGCTATATTTTTCTAAAATCAAGAGGATTTCATGTAGTCTCTCTTCATTAGGTGACAATGTCTCTCTCTCAGAAAAGCAAATTCCAAAAACAATTAATACTCTACTGACACTAAGGGTTACATGTGTGCGTGTGTTTGTGTGAGGTGGAGACCACTCGCTGCAGACAGTGTAAGTGCTTCCTCTTTCCCATGGTCTGGGGCACAGCCCAAGAGGGATCAGCTCTGTCATGATCTCACACACATCACACAAATTCCCAAATGGCGAGCAGAATAGTTCAGCTGCACACAGAGAGTTCAGTCGGACAGACACGCATGCACTCACACACAGTGGACCTCAACTTACAAAAGGTTGCAAAGCAGACTGTTGGAATCAGTTTTCACTAATGTGTGTGTGTGTTTGTGTGTTTGAAAATCCTGTCACACTGCAGGTACTGTATAGGCTTTTGTTCCTCTTAATTGGTTAGATTTATCATTAAAAACAGTTATGACACTGTGGTCCTAATCAGTAGAGGTTTTAACCACTACACAAACCACGCAGTTACGTGGGGTCCCGGACGTCGGAGGGTCCCCGCCCTGGTAGAAAAACCACTTGAGGGGTGACATGTCGTTCTGGGTACACTCACGAATAAGCTGTTGTCAGCGCTCTTAGAGCAGTTCACGTTAGAGATAGGCTGGGTTCGGGTCAGTTTTTCAAGTAGGACTTTGGGTTCAGGTTTGTAATTTATGAAAAAATATACAGGACTTCTGAACTTGTTTCACCCATGAGTTAGGGGCCGTTCACACCAAAGCATTTTTGCGTGTGTCTGCTCTGATTTTCCATTGTTTTTCTAGGTAAACATGCGCTGGATGAACGTCCTTGACTGCTGCATCGTGTCTCGATGTTTCTTCAGTGTCTCACGCAGGACCGGCATATTTTTTGATAATGTGTCAAGTTAAAAATAACTTCAGGTCTCTAAAACACACATCGAAACATTTGCATCTAGACTGTTTTTAGCGCAGGTGTCACAAAGATTTAACATTTTGAACAAGTTCAGGTTGCAAAGAGGTGACTGTTACAATGTTTGACATTATTCCAGATTGTTCTGCATCAAGCAAAGTTTCAGCGCTTGATAAACGGCAATGTTTTTTCCACCTTCTGCTCTAGTGTGCTGAGGGGTTGCCGTGCATTGTTGCCTACAATGCTTACAAAAAATAAAGCCTTTTGCAACATAGTGAAAAATACAGTGCAGCGTCAGAATATAAGCTCCAGGTGAAAGTAAAGTAAATAAGACAGGAAAATATTACAATTGTATACAACAAATCATCAAAAAAAGAATAATAATACTGTATTGTCATATACATATTGCATATGACAAATTGGACAACAATAAATAATTGATGAATATTAATAAATACCAACTACATTCCAAAATCTTAGTGAGTGAAGTAGTAGGTTTTGCACACACTGTTCATAAAAAAAAAGTGTTTTGTAAAAATATATGTAGGTAAATATAGCTTTTTTTAATCACTGTATTGTCGAAAAAACTGGAAAACATGCATTAATTATCTTGAACTAGAATTTTATTTCATTAAACATTTTAATTATACTTGGCTACAACAGCTGATAGGATAAATTTAAAATTATTATTTAAAATCAATTTTATATAATTTTTTAAGTAACATTTTCAAAATGGGGCCCCGGGTTTGTCGGTTGCTTGGGGCCTCAGAAATTGTAAAGCCGCCCCTGGTCCTAATAAAGTGCCTGACGTGGTCTTCTACTGTTGTAGCCCATCCGCCTCAAGGTTCGATGTGTTGTGCATTCTGAGATGCTATTCTGCTCACTACAATTGTACAGAGGGGTTATAGGAGTCACTGTAGCCTTTCTGTCAGCTCGAACCAGTCTGGCCATTCACCGTTGACCTTTCTCATCAACAAGGTGTTTCTGTCCGCAGAACTGATGTTCACTGGATGTTTTTTGTTTTTGTCACCTTTCTGAGTAAATTCTAGACACTATTGTGTGTAAAAATCCCAGGAGATCAGCAGTTACAGAAATACTCAAACAGCCCATCTGGCACCAACAATCATGCCATGGTCAAAATCACTGAGATCACATTTTTCCCCATTCTGATGGTTGATGTGAACATTAACTGAAACTCCTGACCCATGTCTGCATGTTTTTATGCATTTCACTGCTGCCACACGATTGGCTGATTAGATAATCGCATGAATAAGTAGGTGTATAGGCGTTCCTAATAAAGTGCTCAGTGAGTGTAGGTAGTTATAGCTAGATTGCTAGTTCTCACACATGGAAGTTGTAACAAGGGCTGTATATCTCAGTAACATTTAGATTTTGAGTCAAAAGTCCTGTTGCACATATCTGTGTTTTCTCTTACTGAGATTTTGTATGTTGGTTTCAGACACCTAGTTCAAAACCTTCCGATATTAGTAGAAAAAAAAAGTTACTTTTTACTATCATCATATTTTTGTAATAGCTCTAGAGTAAACAAGCAAACCATAATCAAAGGTGAAAGTCAACTATATTATGAGAGCAGATTTTTACCGAAAGGTTTAAATGTGTTCTTAGGAGTAATATTTACTGAAGTAAAAAGTGTGACTGCAAATTTCCAATATACAGTATGTTTGTCTGTATATGTGACCTGCTCCATCATTTTGAGTTATTCAAACTTAGAAACACTTTTTGAGTTTGCTGCACTAAGTTAAAAGAAAATCTGTCTTATGATATTATGTTTCTATTCCAAATCGTTGCAGAGATATAATCACTTAAATATGACATAAACTCTTTTTTGCAAAAACATTTTTGATATGATTTTCAGATATATTTTGACATAATTAGAAGATTTTGCACTATGCAGCACTATGCAGTGTACACGTTTGAATTAACTAACCTGTTCTAGCCAGCTAGCTACAGCGATTTGTCACACCACATTAAAGAGCGTCACAACAATATTTATTGTTTAAATTTTGTGATAACATTGACAGTTTAAAACCTGAGACTTTTGAAAAAAAAAAAAAAACATTATAGTAAAATATTTATGTAATTATACAGATAAGATATACATGAAGATGATTGATAAGAGCCATTCATTTTAATATTAACATTAATATTCAGAACCCTTGTTTTACTTCATATTGAACAATAAAATAATGTCCATGTTCAAACATTGAGGTCCTGGGGAAAATTGAGAATATAAAACTGTACATTTTGTGTCCACTAGTTTTCCTGGAATGACACCCATGATTTTTTTTTCTTCTGTTTTAGATCGAAATAAAATCACCTATTTGTATAGCCTTTCAGAGAGACGCTGGTTTAAAACTGATTCTTACATGATAACCAGACTTGTGTGTGTGTGTGTGTGTGTGTGTGTTAGTGAGGTTGAGAGAGATGAGTGTTTGCATTGCAATTCAGTCTGTAAAATATAGCTCCAATTGCTATGGGCATCATATGTTGACACATATTGAGGAATATCTCTCTATACATTTAGATTGTTACCACTGAGCTGACAGCACTACAGATGTAGACTTTGTCCTGACATCAGAGTTTGTTGAGTTCACTTGCAACAGTGTGTCATTCACAGCAAACAAACTCATGCAAATAAGTGGTGGTCTTTGCATCTCTTATAAGGCTCTTCTCAGCTGATCAACAATACTGCCCTGTTAAAACCAGCATATGCAAATCAACATCACACTCAGAAACAACACCAGCATCACTTCATAGGACTGATCAACGCATGTGTGTGTACTTTTTCTTTGTGATACTCTTGACTATTTACTCTGTTGCATTTTGATATTACTGTAGGTTATGCTAATGTACTGTTTGAGTTAGATGTAGGGCTTTACTGGTTGTTTAGATCAGTGTTACTATCAGAAATAATTAATAATTATTTCTGTAGTTATTAATCAATATTTAAATTAATTAATTGAATCTAACTCATTAAAACCTCATATGGGACTCCAGTAAATGTAGTGTGCTACGTTTAGGAGCAAGTTTGGTTATTAGCAATAATTAATAATTATCAAAAATAATTATTAATTATTAAAATTAATAGAACATTGATGAGAATCAATGTTAGCTTTTTTTAATCTTTTAAATCAACAGTTATCAAAGATAATCGTTAATTGTTAACGTCGATGAAACATTAATTAAAATTAACACTAGCTTATTGATCATTCAAATTCAATCAAAGATAATTATCAATTATCAAAAATCAATAGAATATTAATAAGGATTAACATTGACGGGGCACCACCCTGAAATCAGGGACTAATAACCGAATATTAAAACAGTCTCAATGTTAGATTGTTTTCTTAGGAAAATCGACATCCGAAGAATATCGATTTTCGGGAAAAAAAAACAATGAATGAAGGTTTGAATCCGAGCACTGACATCCCGTCAGCACGACACAGGCATATGCAAAACAAACCAAAACACTTCTCTTTGTAATATAAACAAAGTTTATTTATGCAGTAATATCAATTAATAATTAATACAATGCAGTCAATAAACTTCCGACTTACAACTACAAACTAAACAGTGACATGATTAGATATGGAAATAAAATAATCCTATAACACACAAGGTGTGTGTGTGTCAGTGTGGTTAGTGAGAGAGAGAGAGAGAGAGATTAAGTGACAGACCGAAAGCTGATTTCGCGATAGCTGGAGATAAAACAGCCGTGTTCATCACTCAGAGACGCGGTTTTACGAGCGGGGCTCGTAAAAGTCCCTTGTTATTTAACTCTTTAATGGATGAACTCAGTTGCTGTCTCACCCGCGATGGCGAAAATGCACAACAGTCCAATTTGGTTGGACCACAATACAGCAAAACAAATTCGTGATAATTAATACCCCGAGTATTAATAATGAGCGGACATGGCGGTCCGTAAACTGTACAAGCAAAATCCTTGAAACACAAGAATAACACACTATAATATTCTATCTCTGCCCAGACGTAACCTCTTACTTGAATCGCATGAGGACACAGGTAGAATGTGTTTTCCTCCGTCCTTTAACTTTGACCCGGTTCCTTGAGGCTCGTGTGATGACGAGAGGTCGTTTCCTCGCGCTGTCGGCGGGCGGTACGGCTGTTGGTTGTCGGCGGCCGGTACGGCTTTTGATTCTCAGAGGGCGGTACGACTGTTGATTCTCGGCGGGCTGGCGGAGAACTCAGAAATGTCGACTTGATTGAAGATGGAAGAGAAATCTTTAATCTCTTCACTTCTGTAGGCCAACGGATGAAGATGCGAATTGCTCGGCGGTCTCCTTCGGATCCGTTAGAGTGTTCGGTTGAACACAGAGTAATCTCAACTCGTCCAGCGAGATGGAGATTGTATGGCTACAGTTTCAAGTCGGACATTACTTCCTTATGCCACGAGGCTGCACCGGAGAGCAGCAAAAAGCTACGTCCGTATTCGGTGAACGAAGTCGCTGGAAGCCACTTTGGAAGCATTTCAGAATTATTTGAAGTCCTGATGATGTCATGTTCGAGGGACGTTCTGTTGTGTGCCTCATCCAATAGGAGTTGAGTGCTTGATCCTTTAGAGGGCAGGGCTTCATGGATTTGTAGTCTGTTTTGGACTCCCTTTGTTTGATTTTGGCGCGATTTTTATCAGTAAGATTTACGACTTAGAAGGTGGGGGCTTGAGGAATGTTTTTGACTGTTAGGCCTGCCTTTGTCTTCTATCTGAATACATGAGGCCCAACATAGATCATCTTTCATCAGTATTATTCAACACATTTTAGATGCAGCAGGAAGCTTTTCTAGTAACTCTTAGCATAATGGAAGGAGGATCATTTATATCCTGTGGCATAATGTTGGTTACCACAAAAATTTATTTTAACTTGCCACCCCTGTTCTTAAAAAAAAAAAAAAAAAAAAATCTGGGTTACAGTGAGGCACTTACAATGGAAGTGAATGGGGCCAATTTTTGGAGGGTTTAAAGGCAGAAATGTGAAGCTTATAATTTGATAAAAGCTCATATTAATTCTTCTGTTAAAACTCATGTATTATTTGAGCTCTAAAGTTGTTTAAATTGTCATTTTTACAGTCCTTTTTTTCTCCCAAATTTGGAATGCCCAATTCCCAATGTGCTTTTGAAGTCCTCGTGGTCGTGTAGTGATTCGCCTCAGTCTGGGTGGTGGAGGATGAATCCCAGTTGCCTCCGCATCTGAGACCATCAACCCGCGCATCTTATCACATGGCTTGTTGAGCGCGTTGCCACGGAGACATAGCGTGTGTGGAGGCTTCACCCCATCCACTGCGGCAACCACGCTCAACTCACCATGCGCCCCACCAAGAACGAACCACATTATAGCAACCACAAGGAGGTTACCCCATGTGACTCTACCCTCCCTAGCAACTGGGCCAATTTGGTTGCTTAGGAGACCTGGCTGGAGTCACTCAGCACACCCTGGGATTCGAATTAGCGAACTCCAGGGATGGTAGCTTGCGTATTTTACCACTGAGCTACCCAGGCCCCCTTTTACAGTCCTTTTAAGGTTTATTGACATCACATCGTCATGGCAACAAAGTTGTAAAATTGGTTATAACTTTACACAGAAAAGGTTAGTAAGTGATTTTACCACACTGAAATCATGTTAACACACATAATGTTTATGTCTTGTTGCTATACTTTTGAAATAGTATTTTAACGTTTACAGATCGGCCCCCATTCACTTCCATAGTAAGTGCCTCACTGTAAATTGTTGCTTTTTTTAAAGAAAAGGAGGGTCAAGTCAAAATAAATTTTTGTGGTAATCAATATTATGCCACAAATGCAGTCAATTGAGCTTAATGTTTATTGAACCCGAAATATTCCTTTAAAGGTGCGGGTTGTAAGATTCAGAAACCCTTGTTATTAATGACACCTGTGGCTGTTAAGTGAACTACAGCCAGCTACTTGTCGCCCGTGCACACACTCCATAGGGATGCGAGCGAGCATCGGCCAAAACAATGACGTAACGTACAAAGAGACCACATGATTCACTGACATCATGCTGACAGATGAGGTACCAATTAAAATTACACAGTTATGATTGTTTTACTACAAACTTTGAGACTGTATATTATATTTGACTCTCCAGTGCTGGAACAGGGCTAAAACAAAGTGTAGATATAGGTCTGACTATGCGAGACTGTAGTTTGAAGTAATCACTTTTCTTTGCATGATACATTGACTGCATTTATACGATAGCCTATGTCGGCGTTAGCAGTTTGATTTGCATCAAATTAAGTAAACTACACATTTTCTATGTCTTTATGTATGTATAAAGTTTTGCTGAATAAGTGTTCAATGTGAAGTTTCTATTTAAAGTAACCTTTCGAGCAGCCTTAACCTTTAACTCTGTGACCACAGCAGTTTATCAAACAAAACTAACCCACCCACACGCCATCTATTTTCCTGTCTCACTCTCTCACTCTCAGATAGGGCTTTAATCTTGGCATGGTATAAGCAGAAGCTTTACTGGATTACACAGACACAAAATCCTGCTCCTTAAGACATGATTATCACCTGGTGCAGTTTCGTGTGTGTGTGTGTGTGTGTATTTGTGTTTTGTTTGGATAACGCACAACCTAAAAATGCTTCACCAGGCAAAGTGACAGACGATATAGAGATATTTTTGAGATGCGCAAGAATGCAACATCTTTTTTTACTGTATGAAAGTCACTTTCAGAACAGAAAATATGTTTCCATTTTGTCACACAGTTTGTTTCAGTGATGTCATGGCGCACACATGTGACATTGCTATAGACAGGTTATTCAATTATTTGTCTTTTAGGCCCCCTGTAAGCATTGCAAAGGTGACTGTGGCAAGAAACACAATACTCCATAAGATATTATTTAAAGGAATAGTTCACCCCAAAATTTTAATTCTCATATAATTTGCTCAACCTCATACCATCCCAGATGTGTATGTATTTCTTTCTTCTGCTGAACACAAATGAAGATTTTTTGAAGAAAATCTCAGCTATGTAGGTCCATACAATGCAAGTGAATGGTGACCAGAACTTTAAAGCTCAAAACACAAAGAGAGTCGTAGTAAAAGTAATCCATACGACTGTTAATTTATTAATGTCTTCTAAAGTGATACGATCACTTTGGGTGAGAAACGGATCAATATGTAAGTAATTTTCACTATGATTGTTTACTTCTGGTCACTTTGCAATGTGCATTCATGAGAGGACAGAGTTTGCGCAGCCTCTCGTGTGAAGTAAGCGCCTTTGGCATTTTCAAATGAAAGCAAAACCAATGAAACATGTTGTAACGGGGTTCGGGAAAGGAGGAGGTGGGAACCGGATCAACACTCAACAAAACTTTAATTATAACATAACATCAAACTGGAACATAATAACAGATGTCGACCACGAACACACACACAGCTCCTCTTATCTCTCTCCCGCAGATTGGGCTATTCAGATCCAGGTGTGCACCCTCACGGCCTGGCCATGCCTTCCTCCTTTTCACTTATCCCCACTGCCCGATTCAGGCTGGGGAAAGCTCCGGACTGACTTACTACCCCCCTGGAGGGGAGGAATTGCCCCTTCAGCCATGTCCTCGCCGGCTGGTTTTCCCCGCCTCCTGGCTAGGATGAGGGGAGGGGAAAAGAGGGCGGGAGAGAGAGAGAAAACAAAAAACTCCGGTTCCCGACCACGCCGCCATTCGGTCCTCGGCCAGCTGGGCAGCGGTCCTCTGCGATGCTGATGTTCAGTGGGGGGCTCTGTTGGGGCAATGCCATCTCTTGCAGAGTGTCCTGTTTTTCTATTCTAATCTTTTCTATTTGTAAAAGTAATGTTTGGGAGTCTAAAATGTATTTTTCCTATTGACACACTAAAGCTGAAGATACAAATAACCATCTTAAGACAAATGTTTTTGTGAAGCATCTTATGTGCCTAAAACTTTTGCACAGTACTGTATGTGTGTATATATACAGTGTGTGTGTGTGTGTGTGTATGTATATATATATATATATATATATATATATATATATATATATATATATATATATATATATATATTTGCCAAACGTTTGCCAAACATATATGCACAAAAGTATTGGGACACCTACAGGAGATTTTATGACATCCCATTCTAAATCCATAGGCATTAATATCGAGTTGGTCCCCCCTTTGCAGCTATAACAGCTTCCACTCTTCTGGGAAGGCTTTCTACAAGATTTTGGAGTGTGTCTGTTGGAATTTTTGCTCATTCTTTTAGAAGAGCATTTGTGAGGTCAGACACTGATGTTGGACTAGAGGGCCTGGCTCGCAATCTCAGTTCTAGTTCATCCCAAAGGTGTTCGATAGGGTTGAAGTCAGGGCTCTGTGCGGGCCAGTCAAGTTCTTCCACACCAAACTCATCCAACCATGCCTTTATGGACCTTGCTTTGTGCACTGGGGCACAGTCATGCTGGAACAGAAAAGGGCCTTCCCCAAACTGTTTCCACAAAGTTGGAAGCATCGAATTTTCCAAAATGTCTTGGTAAGCTGAGGCATTAACATTTCCCTTCAGTGGAACTAAGGGGCCTAGGCCAACCCCAGAAAAACAACCCCACAGCATTATCCCTCCTCCACCAAACATTACAGTTGGCACAATGCAGTCAGGCAGGAAACGTTCCCCTGGCAGTCGCCAAACCCAGACTCGTCCATCAGACTGCCAGATAGTGAAGTGTGATTTGTCACTCCACAGAACACGTTTCCACTGCTCCAAAGTCCAGTGGCGGCATGCTTTACACCACTCCATCCGACGCTTGGCATTGTGCTTGGTGATGTAAGGCTTGCATACTGCTGCTCGACCATGGAAACCCATGCCATGAAGCTCCCGGCACACAGTTTTTGTGCTGATGTTAATGCCAGAGGAGGTTTGGAACTCTGCAGCTATTGAGCCAGCAGAGCGTTGGCGACTGTTACGCACTATGCTCTTTAGATCTCGGCGACCCCGCTCTGTAACGTTATGTGGTCTGCCACTTTGTGGCTGAGTTGCTGTGGTTCCTAAACGCTTCCACTTTGCAATAATACTACATAAAGTTGATCGTGGAATATCTAGGAGGGAAGAAATTTCATGAACTGACTTGTTGCAACGGTGGCATCCTATTACAGTACCACGCTCGAATTCAGTGAGCTCTTTAGAATGACCCATTCTTTCACAAATGTTTGTAAAGGCAGACTGCATGGCTAGGTGCTTGATTTTATACACCTGTGGCAATGGAACTGAATGAAACACCTGAATTCAATGATTAAGAGATGTTACCCAATACTTTTGTCCATATAGTGTATTTTATTATCATTTAATGTAAGAACTTTGACTCGTTGATGGATATTATTTAATAAAAGTGAATGTTCGTCACTGACTGTAAACCTCCCTGCCCTGGGCGCTGACATGTTTGCGTGATGTAACACACACCTGCATCTCGACAAAATGGGAGATGAAGATTTCCGCTTGATTTTCCAAGTTAGATGTCCGACATAGTGTCATTCCAATGCACTTTCCCCAGTAGAAAGTTGGAAATTCAGACTCTCCGAGTTGAATAGAACGCTTCATGAATCAAAGCAACAACAATACGGAGCATTGCGGCTTTCCCCACTGGAGCGAACACTTGGGTAGACACAAACACACCAGGTGTGTGACAGTGGACTCAACATGCTGCGAGTGTTTCAAACAGCTAGACAGAGCGCAGCTAAATGGAACAGATTGTAGCATCTTCAAAACTGAACTTCAACTTAACACGCATAATAAAAACACAATGGTTATGGTGTCTCCTGTTAAGCCAAACGCGATTTGAAAATAGATGATTGTTGCGCAGTAACTAAGATTACTACGGTAACCTGAAGGAAGAACAGACAGATGCGCGTTATGCACATACTTTTATTGAGTTGGGCAGCAAATTTTCACATAATGACAAAATATGATGCATTATATTTTGATTCTGCAATCTTTTGTACATTTTGCAACAGATTATTTTATAACAGCCTATAATAATGAATAGACGATACACTGGAACAACAAGACATAATGCAGCAGCCAAAGACGTTTGTCAGACATGTTATTATATATACAGTTATGTACATGTCAATGCCCCTCGAGTACTCGACAAGTGTTCAAGTAGTTAGTCGAGTGCTCGAGTAGACACAATGACCAAAATGCCCATCCCTAATATATATACACTACCGGTCAAAAGTTTTGAAACACTTGACTGAAATGTTTCTCATGATCTTAAAAATCTTTTGATCTGAAGGCGTATGCTTAAATGTTTGAAATTAGTTTTGTAGACAAAAATATAGTTGTGCTACCATATTAATTTATTTCATTATAAAACTAAAATTTAATAAAAAAAATTTAAAAAAAGTTTTTTAAATTGATGACTTGGACCAAATAATAAAGAAAAGCAGCCAATAAGTGCCCAACAGAGATGGGAAATCCTTCAATACTGTTTAAAAAGCATCCCAGGGTGATACCTCAAGAAGTTGGTTGAAAAAATGTCAAGAGTACATGTCTACAAATACTAGTGAAAGGGTGACTACTTTGAAGATGCTAGAATATAACACAGCAATGATTTATTTTGGATTTTGTTTAGTCACAACATAATTCCCATAGTTTCATTTATGTTATTCCATAGTTTTGATGACTTTACTATTATTCTAAAATGTGAAGAAAAAAATTATAATAAATAATGAGAAAGTGTTTCAAAACTTTTGACCGGTTGTGTGTGTGTGTGTGTGTGTGTGTATATATATATATATATATATATATATATATATATATATATATATATATATATATACATATATATATATACATACAGTGGTGTGAAAAAGTGTTTGCCCCCTTCCTGATTTCTTATTTGTTTTGCATGTTTGTCACACTTAAATGTTTCAGATCATCAAACAAGTTTAAATATTAGTCAAAGATAACACAAGTAAACACAAAATGCAGTTTTTAAATGAAGGTTATTATTATTAAGGGAAAACAAAATCCAAACCTACATGGCCCTGTGTGAAAAAGTGTTTGCCCCACCTGTTAAAACATAACTTAACTGTGGTTTATCACACCTGAGTTCAATTTCCCTAGCCACACCCAGGCCTGATTACTGCCACACCTGTTCTCAATCAAGAAATCACTTAAATAGGACCTGCCTGACAAAGTGAAGTAGACCAAAAGATCTTCAAAAGCTAGACATCATGCCGAGATCCAAAGAAATTCAGGAACAAATGAGAAAGAAAGTATTTGAGATCTATCAGTCTGGAAAAGGTTATAAAGCCATTTCTAAAGCTCTGGGACTCCAGAGAACCACAGTGAGAGCCATTATCCACAAATGGTGAAAACATGGAACAGTGGTGAACCTTCCCAGGAGTGGCCGGCCGACCAAAATTACCCCAAGAGCGCAGCGACGACTCATCCAAGAGGTCACAAAAGACCCCACAACAACATCCAATGAACTGCAGGCCTCACTCGCCTCAGTTAAGGTCAGTGTTCATGACTCCACCATAAGAAAGAGACTGGGCAAAAATGGCCTGCATGGCAGAGTTCCAAGACGAAAACCACTGCTGAGCAAAAAGAACATTAAGGCTCATCTCATTTTTGCCAGAAAACATCTTGATGATCCCCAAGACTTTTAGGAAAATACTCTGTGGACTGACGAGACAAAAGTTGAAGTTTTTGGAAGGTGTGTCCCCCATTACATCTGGCGTAAAAGTAACACCGCATTTCAGAAAAAGAACATCATACCAACAGTAAAATATGGTGGTGGTAGTGTGATGGTCTGGGGCTGTTTTGCTGCTTCAGGACCTGGAAGACTTGCTGTGATAAATGGAACCATGAATTCTGCTGTCTACCAAAAAATCCTGAAGGAGAATGTCCGGCCATCTGTTCGTGACCTCAAGCTGAAGCGAACTTGGGTTCTGCAGCAGGACAATGATCCAAAACACACCAGCAAGTCCACCTCTGAATGGCTGAAGAAAAACAAAATGAAGACTTTGGAGTGGCCTGACCTGAATCCTATTGAGATGCTGTGGCATGACCTTAAAAAGGCAGTTCATGCTCAAACCCTCCAATGTGGCTGAATTACAACAATTCTGCAAAGATGAGTGGGCCAAAAATCCTCCACAGCGCTGTAAAAGACTCATTGCAAGTTATCGCAAACGCTTGATTGCAGTTGTTGCTGCTAAGGGTGGCCCAACCAGTTATTAGGTTTAGGGGGCAATCACTTTTTCACACAGGGCCATGTAGGTTTGGATTTTGTTTTCCCTTAATAATAACAACCTTCATTTAAAAACTGCATTTTGTGTTTACTTGTGTTATCTTTGACTAATATTTAAACTTGTTTGATGATCTGAAACATTTAAGTGTGACAAACATGCAAAAAAATAAGAAATCAGGAAGGGGGCAAACACTTTTTCACACCACTGTGTATGTGCCCTTTGTGCACTCTCAGATTTAATCTGTTTGAATTTATAGATCGTCATTTTGTGGAGATAATTTAGTGCTTAAAAGACATTGTACTTCATTATGTCCTGAAATTTACAGATGATACGCAATTACATATTCTTAGTGCCCTTGCATCGAAATTTGGGGAATTGGCACACCAGTTGTCTTTTGGATGGGACCTTTTTCCTTGTAACTTTCTTTAGTTCTCCTTGAGAGAGAACTGTCAAACAGCTGACATTTTTAAGCTCAGAGACAATTTAAGAGAGAACTTTACTTGACAGCCCTCTGTCTCTCTAATGGGGCTTTTCCACTGCGGTACAGCTCAACTCGACTCACTTTTTGGGGGTTTTCCACTGTGGATAGTACTTGGTACTTTTTTTAGTACCACCTCGGTCGAAGTTCCAAGCGAACCAAGCTGATACTAAATGTGATGTAAAAACCCTGCAGATCACTGAATGGTCAGAGAGAATCGTCACTACCAGCGTTACTGGATTTGCGACACGGGACATCAACCCGCTAGTTTTAGAGTTAGCAACAGTGATATCAGTATCATTTGTTCACGTGACTTTCGAATTGTAAAAAAGTTAACAGAGTGACTTGAATGGAAATGATCTATACAGAGAAAATTAACTTTATAGAGTCTGTAGACAATGCCTTGAGAACCATTTGATACTTCTTTGAGTCTAAATCGATTTACAATCGGGTTACCCAAAGTATCAAAATAATACACCAGCACTTTCAGCAAAAGACTGGAGATGTACTTGTGTGTCGTTGCGTTTCCTTGCGTTGCTTGGTTCTTTGGCTCTTTGTTGAAATTTCTGGTTGTTCCATCGATGTTTTTGAGCTCTGTTAAGAGTGTGGATGTCTGTTACTGGGATGAAGAGGCGGGGCTTTGTTGCGAGGCCTTCTGCAAGGGAGACTCGCGACTCCTGTCACATGTGTGTGTCGTAGCGCAGAGAAGAGAGGGGCTTCCTCTGAGCTTTACTACGAGCCTTTCTGGACTTCTACATTGCACGGAACTTTGTTAACATCTACGTTCTCTACATAAACAGGCAAGCATTCACATTGTAAATATGAAAAACTTTCATGAATATTCAATGTGCAAGTAACGAAACATGGATATACCTGATTAAAACTCATAATGTTTAATTCTTTGGTTTTACAACATGGATAATACATTACATGTTATGAGAAACATGATTGTCAGGGTGTATTATCAGGTTAAACCTTGAAAGAGAGTTCTAGGCACTTTGGCAGATTATGGACAGGATAAGATTACAGTAAAGTAAATTTTGCGATTGTGTCAGAGGTTATAGATTCAAATGCTGTTTGCAGGAAATGATCACAATGCCTTGTGATCTGATGAGTCTAGTTTAAGCAAATTGGTTTATATTGAAGGACAAAAGGAGAGTGTCTTAGCTTTTACTGGAGTTTCCAGGGAGTGTGTTCTCTGTCTTTTATTGCCCGTCACCTCTGCCCTTAAAGTGGTGGGGGTCTTCTTTAGAAGAGTAGTCTTTAAGTCATGTGAATAATTATTAACATGAGTGTTTTCGGTATGTGCTGTCATGGACAAGTCTCCCTTGTTCATTGACAGTGTTATTGACCAGATGCGAGCTTCAGTTAGTCTCCTCGGCGCCTAGCAGAGCAGGGTCCTTAAGATGTTGAGGAATTTTGGTTTAAAAGGTTGCGTTTTCCTGGACCCCCCTCCCTTGTTTTGTGACAGTTACATTTTAGGCAGAAGTACACCTTCTCATTTAGCTGGGCCATGCCAGATTTTAGGGTGCCATTTTGGCAGTCTCTTAGTTTTATGGCTTTTAGGAATTTCCGGTGTGGATTGCAGGGCCTCTGTATTATTTTCCTAATAATTTTCCTGCCTTCAGTCACTACAGCATTTATAATTCTGAAAACCAGTCTCTGTTTGGCTACTTGTTCCACTTACTCTTTGTGTGTGTGTTTGTCTATTTCAAATGATAATACAAATTTGCACAGGGCTGCTGAATTTATGACAGAAATTTAAAGTTTTCCACATGTTACTTTACAATTACGTAGAGTTACAACTTCATAGCTTGATACTAAATTAGAAAAGATCAGCATAAGATCATTGGCAGAAATGGTTATAAGAGGAAAATTGACTATTTTTTTACTTTAAAAAATTATAGCTCACAAAGCAAATAACCAGGAAGTGTAAGTATGCGAAATAGGCATATTCATGCAAGAATTATGAGAGCTTATGGGTTCTTGCTGATTTGGTCCATTTCAGTGAGCATGGTGGTTGATGGTTATAACTTTTTAATCTTAGGTATATTGTTTTAATGGAGCTAATCATTGCTTTTTTGTCCTCTGATGCTTTTTTTTATCTCTATTTCTCTCTCTTAATCTCTCTTAAAGGTGATTTGCTCACACATACAAAAAAACATCTTAAAGACTTAATATTTGTTAGTATTCAAGCTAACATTCAGGCCATATCTAAAAATTAAATGGGTCACACTAAATCATTGAAAGCGATCGTTGTGTTGCACAAGTTTGTTTTATTGTTCTTTTAACAGTGATACAGGTAAGTCAAATGGTGCAAAAGATCACTAATCCAATTAGTAAAGGCTGGCGGAAATCTATCTTTCCATTCGAACAGTATGAGACGTCTGGCCAGAAGCGTAGCGAATGCCATTATTATCTTAAAGCTGTTATCTGTTCCCAGATCTAGCTCCAGCACTCCAAAAATTGCAGTAATTGGAGATGGCTCAATTGGTAAAAAAAAATATCAAAATTGATTCCCAAAAGCTTGCAAGTTTAGAGCATGACCAAAACATATGTCCAAGACTGGCTGGCTCTAATTTGCTCTGTCACATACACTACCGGTCAAAAGTTTTGAAACACTTATTCTTTATTATAATTTTTTTCTTCACATTTTAGAATAATAGTAAGTCATCAAAACTCTGGAATAACATAAATGGAACTATGGGAATTATGTTGTGACTAAACAAAATCCAAAATAAATCAAAACTGTGTTATATTTTAGCATCTTCAGAGTAGTCACCCTTTGCCTAGAATTTGCAGACATCAATTTCAAAAACTGTTTTTTTTTTATTATTATTATTACATTTTAGTTTTAAAATGAAATAAATTAATATGGTGGCACAATTATATTTTTGTCTACAAAACTAATTTCAAACATTTAAGCATACGCCTTCAGATCAAAAGATTTTTAAGATCATGAGAAACATTTCAATCAAGTATTACAAAACTTTTGACCGGTAGCGTATAGGGTCAATATGTGGTGTGAAAATAGCTAATTTCATTTTTGACCAGCGCAATCGATGGACAACTTTGAATTGAATGACAGTATGATGCTTGCAAATAGTGGAGGAGTGTATCCTATCTAAAACCACTTGCCAGATTTCTTCTGATATTTGTAATTTGAGTTCGTCTTCCCATTGTTTTTTTTTAATAGATTCAAAGGGTTTAAATCTTCTAAGTTAAGTAAGGCATACACCCTACCAATAATCTTTTTTAGTATTTGGGTTAAGTTCCAGATTTAGGTGGAAGGAACGGGAAACTTTTTGAACATGAAGAAAGGAAATTGCGAAGCTGGTGATATCTGAAGAAATGCGAATTAGGTATGTTGAACTCTGCTCTTAGTTGTTCAATAGAGGTAAAACCATCAACCATATACATGTCTTGTAATGTAGTAAACCCGTTGGCAACCCATGTTTTGAAAGCATCATCAGTACAGGATGGAATAAACATGTTATTTTTTATTATGGGGGCATGTATTGAAAGATCCATTAATATTAGATTGAATAATTCAAATAATAGGTTGAATTGCTATTGGATTAGCAGTGTATTTGGACACTGGTTCTGAAAAGGGTCTTTTAGAGCAGAGAAGTGATTTTATTGAAACAGTTTTACAGGATGCAACCTCTGTCAACAGCCATTTAGGACTAACCTGTTCCCTTGGAGAGACCATCCAATACATCATGGCTCTTATATTAGAAGCCCAATAATAATACTGAAAATTGGGGAGGGACATACCACCATGAGATCGATGTCGCTGTGTGAATTTGATGAGATCAATATCGCTGTGTGAATTTGTCAAGATTTAGGAAAAAAGTTTTGGTTAAAAAGATAGGGAGACAATGAAACAAGTAAATAAACTTGGGCAAGACATTCATTTTAATAATGTTAACTCTGCCTCCAAGTGACAATGGAAGCAAGTTCCAGGGTTCAGAATCTTTCTTCAGATCCATAAGAAATGGAGAAATATTGGCAGTTTAAAGATCTTTGAACTTGAGGGTGTAACACTTTTACCAAGTTACCAAAATTTTTTAGTGTTTACTTTAAAGGGGAACGAGGCAAACAAATTTGCTTGAGACATAAAATTTACAGGCATGATCTCACTCTTTTGTACATTTATTTTAAATCCAGAAATCTAATAGTTTTAGTAATTTTGGGAGGCTAGTAGGAGGATCAGAAATATATATAAGCATGTCATCAGCATATAAAGATACCTTATGCTCGATATCTCCTCTATATATACATTTGATGTTGGCCTCATCTCGTAATGCAATTGCCAGAGGCTCAATTGCCAGGGTGAACAGCAAAGGAGATAAGGGACAAACCAGTCTAGTACCCCTTTGTAGTAAGAAATAAGGAGATATATTATTATTTGTACGGACTGCTGCTGAAGGAGAGAAATATATTGTTTTAATCCACAGAATAATTCTTGGACCAAAGCCAAATTGCTCTAGTGCATGAAAAAGGTAATCCCACTCCACACGATCAAAGGCTTTCTCAGCATCCAAGGATATCACTATCTCAGGAGTATCGCGTGGAGTGGGATCATAAAGGACATTAAAAAGTCGACAAATGTTGACACTTGTGGACACTGGTTCTGAAAAGGGTATTTTAGAGCAGAGAAGTGATTTCATTGAAACAGGGATACAGGATGCAACCTCTGTCAACAGCCATTTAGGACTAACCTGTTCCCTTGGAGAGATGATCCAATACAGCATGGCTCTTAAATTAGAAGCCCAATAATAATACTGAAAATTGGGGAAGGACATACCACCATGAGATCGATGTCACTGTAAGATACTTTTCCGCATTCGCGAGGTTTTATTATTCTAGATAAAGCTAGATGTGAATTTGTCAAATGCAATTGCCAGAGGCTTAATTGCCAGGGCGAACAGCAAAGGAGATAAGGGACAACTCTTTCTAGTACCCCTTTGTAGTAAGAAATAAGGAGATATATTATTATTTGTATGGACTGCTGCTGAAGGAGAGAAATATATTGTATTAATCCACAGAATAAATCTTGGACCAAAGCCAAATTGCTCTAGTGCATGAAAAATCCCACTCCACGCGATCAAAGGCTTTCTCAGCATCCAAGGATATCACTATCTCAGGAGTATCACATGTAGTGGGATCATAAAGGACATTAAAGAGTTGACAGATGTTGAAAAATGATTGCTGATTTTTTATAAACCCCATCTGATCATCAGATATTACAGATGGTAAAATGATTTCTAATCTACAAGCCAACATTTTAGCCAGTAATTTGCTGTCTGCATTTATGAGTGATATGGGCCACAATCAAGGGGATTTTTATCCTTTTTTTAAATAAGAGATATGACTGCCTGCCACATCGTCTGGGGCAGTGACCCAGAGGAAAATGATTGTACAAATACTGATAATAAAGTAGGAGCTAGGTTTCCTGTAAACTTCTTAGAAAATTCACATGGAAAGCCATCAGGCCCAGGGGCTTTACAATTTTGCATAGATTTCACTGTAGCACTAAACTCCTCAATAGAGAATGGTTCCTCCTAAAATGCCTGCCATTCCCTCTTCAACTTTGGGTATGTTTATATTACTAAAAAAATATTCAAACAGAGACATCCTAAGTGATTCTGAGGTATATAAATCAGAGTAAAAATTCTGAAAGCATTTATTAATCCGAGAGTGGCTCACCTGTTTGACACCCGAGCTGTCATTTATTTCGGGAATGGACTGACACGTAGTTTTCTGCCATAACTGATATGCAAGGATTTTCCCAGTTTTGTCACCAAATTCATATGATTTGTGCTGTGTTTTATTCATAAGGTTTTCAATTCACTTAGTGGATAGAAGATTGAATTCTGTTTGAAAGATGAGTCTTTTCCTAAAAAGCTCCGGTGTCGGAGAACAGGACAGCGTTGCATCCAAGTGTAGAATATCACTAGTAAGTTTCTCTAGACAGGCTACTTGAGTTCTCTTCAAGTTAGTATTGTATGAAATAAGCTGCCCTCTTAAATAAGCTTTCATTGACTCTCATACCACAGAAGAAGGCATACCTGGGGTCTGATTATGTTCTAGAAAGACAGAAATTTCTTTTGATATAAAATTAACAAAATTTTCTTCAGAAAGCAAAAGAGTGTTCAAACGCCATGGACAGTACTCAGTATACGAGTTCGGGAGATGTAGTGTCATTAATAAGGGGGCATGATCAGAAATAACTATGGCATGATAGTCACAATCACTGATCAATGAGAGGAAATGTTTATCTATAAAAAATAATCTATCAGCTAATAAGTTTTGTGAATGGGTGGAAAAAAGAGTAACTTCTAGAGGTAGGATTGCGAAATCGCCAGGTGTCCGATACCCAATATGTATCTAAGAAGAGTTCAGTTGAGTTAGATGATTTAGTTGGGATCGCAGTAGTGGGCGAGCTGCGATCTAACAGAGGAGATAACACACAGTTCATGTCCCCGCCCAGAATTAGGTGATGTGTATCCTTATCTGGAAGATTGAAAATGTTTGTCATCCCAATTTGGCACATACACTGGCTAGGATGACAGGTGTATTATACAATCTACCCACTGCTATGACATATTGGCCTGCAGAATCTGCGTCTAGCACTGACAATACAAAAGGAACATTTTTGTTTATTAGAATTGCTGTGCCCCTTGACTTGGCACTCAAATTAGAATGATAAATTTGACCTACCCAACCCCCTTTCAGTCTGAAATGATCAAATGGCCGTAAATGGGTTTCCTGAAGAAGCGTGATCCCAACTTTGAGTTGACACAGATGTGAAAGTACCTTCCTGCATTTGACAGGGTGGTTTAATGATTTTACATTCCAACTTGCAAATGTTATTTGGCAACCTGTTGAGCTAACAAAACTCTGTGTATTAGCCATGTCTTGATTTGTTTTAACTTATTTGCATTGTGTATTTGAACCTCCAAAATTATAGAAATAATAACAAACCCTCCAAAAACTCATAGATCCAACAAAAACAGTCATATAGAATACAGCAAACTCCTGATGCACTAAATTTCCCACTCTCATCACCTGTTGAACTATGGTGAACAACAACCCCATGACGAACACATCACACATCAAAGTGCTTTTTAAAGGGGAACCCTAGTCTTACAGGTTACTCCGCTGAAAACATAACCAAATTAAAAAGGCACTCTTGCAAATATGCTGTCATAAATCTGGCTGAAATTATATCAGCAGTCATGTTAAATGTCTCTTATTATCTCAACAATCTTAGTTCTCTTTCTCACCCATAGTATACAGGGCTCGACAATAAGGACTGCCCGATGGCCCGGGGCCAGTGAGAGAAAGATTCGGGCCAGTTGCTAGAACTGTCACTTGCCCGATTAGGCCAGTGCTGCATTTATAACATTAGTGCAAGAAAACAACAAGTGAGAGAGCACAAAAATTACACTGAACGAACATAGTATTCTAACCGATGAGCAAGCGTGATTCTATTTAGCTCGCAAAGATGAGCAAGCGCATTATATACTGGAGGCGCTAAGGCAGAGTCGTGTGCAGACACCGAGTGCACTCTCCTAGCACTATCCTCGCTCTTTTCCAAGTGTCTTAGCAGCAGCTATTACCAATGTGTTGAAAATAGAAGGGAAAAAAACACTTAATGAATTTCGCAGCGGTTGCACATCTTGCGCAACATTTTAAGTATCCCCGCACATTCTGTGTTCACAGTGCGTGAAATCCCCACAATTTTCGTTTTTACATGTTTGTGAAAAGCAGGAATCCACACATTACAACACAAGAAATCAACAGTTTCTTTCTATAGGACTGAAAATCCATGTCTCTCCGTGCATATGTCTCATCATCATCTCTCTCCGTGCAGCATAGTCTGTTTAACATGCATGTGCTCTTGTAAAGGGACAGAGCGCTAGTTTTATTCCCACTGTAAAAAAAAACCACATTTTCTCTCATTAATTCGCCTTTAGAGATGAAGCGCCAAATGAGACGTAATAAACTTTGTTAAACCCCAGTTATACACGTGTCTGGAAATCACAAGCTGCTCAATATCCAAAATGTAAGTATAGATTTAATTAGGTTTGTTTCAAAATGTAAACATTAATTCGACATAATAATAGCATTTGATGATTTATGTCCCTGCAAATTACTAGTCTATCTGTCCTATTGTTCAATTATTAGTCTATCATATTAAAAGAAGCAAAATCACTATGGCTATTGTGCTGTTTTTATCAGAGCAGAGGGTGAAGATGAATATTCAAAACAGTCTACTTCATATCATCCTCATGAAACACCAGTTACATTTCTCATTTCTGGACCGTACAGGTATTTTTGTTTTTGTGCTTTGTGCATCAGTCTGTGTTGGTCTTTAGGTTGTCTGATTTCATGTTATATACAGTACACATTGTTAATTCACAGATTAGACCTAATTTCTCCCTAATGCATTTTACACGTCACAACCGATTTGGTTGCAAGTCTTTTCTCAGGGATTCATATGTTTATTACATTCAGAGAATAATCACATCTTTAACTCAGTGATTAAATCTTTGGTCCTGTGTGTGAATACACTACACATGGCCAAAAGTTGCATGACAGCATGACTAAACGGGTGACCGAAAACACATCATCTCCTCCACAGATCTCTTCACTTAAAAACTCATGTGTAAATGGCAGTATGGCTGAGGTTAATATGATGTATTTATGAATTTATATTTGTAAAGTGCTTATATTGGATTACATAAGGCATAAATCATATCTTGCTAATTATAAATGTGATTCAATTTTGTGGGACATTACCTTAAAAACATAATATATGTAAATAATATTTATCTTCGGACACATTTTTAAAGCCATGATGGTAAAAACAGCTATTTATCATTTTTGTGTTGGGGCCAGTGAAAATTTTGGTAGGGCCAGTAAAAATCTGAAGCACTGGCCCGACCGGGCCAGTAGAAAAAATCCTTAGCGTTGAGCCATGGTATAGTAAGAATTGTGCCAAGTATACAGTCATGTCCAGTTAGTTATACATCATTAAACCTGTCCATCACTGCTCGATGCAATAGCTGACTTCATGTATGCCATTGCCTCTGTCGAATCCATGAACTCTTTTTCGATCTCTGAATATTCTTGTTCCTTTGTACTGCAGAGAACCGATCTCCCTGGCCCGGCGAAGTAAGTGCATGCAGTCTTGATAATAGTGCACTTTATCCACTATTACTCAAGGTTTGCCACCAGATTTTCTCACCTGAAGACCGCAATGCAACCTGTCAATCAGCACTTTTCTATCCATGTTTAGAACTTCCTTCAGCAATTTTGAAACAAACGCTGAAGAACTCATGCCCGGTCCTTCCGATACATTTAGAATACGAAAGTTAGATTGCCTCAATCGCCCCTCCATATTCGTGCATTTTTCCTGTATATTGGCAATCTCTGATTCCATCTTGTTGATCATCTTTTGCAGGCCTGTCGATTTATCTGAGCAAGCTGAGAGGCCCTGCTCCACCTCTCTCACCATCTATTTTGTAGATTCCAACTCCGATCTAAGCAATTCAATACCGCCAACCACCTCAGTTTTGACAGCCTGCAGTTTGGACTTTATATCTTTGAATTCTCCAGCGAGTGTAGTGTAAATCTCTGACCGCAAGAATGAAACAATGTCTGCCTTCAGCGAGGTGATGAATTCAGCCTGTTCGTTCACCATATTTGCCTGTTTGCTTGACTTTGAATCCTCGCGTCTGGACATGTCCACGCTCTTTCCTTGTTAGGCATATTGACGCAGTCTTCTAGCCATTTATGTCCACAAAAAATAAAGTTATTCAGTGACAAAACAGAGACAGCATTTATATGCAAAATATGCACTTTATAACTTACATTTCAGCAGAGCTCACCAAAATGCTGCCAACTCCATTGCTTGCTCACTAGCGATTTCCCCCCCCCCCCCCATGTTATTTTTAAAGGGAATTTTTTTTCCCCTATTTTTTTCTTCCTGTTTCAAAATCAATGCTGAATGAAACAACCTGGTCTCATAGAGAAAACATGACTCTTTATATATATTTTTGCAAAACTTGTTATACGTGTCTCCAGCACTAGAGGTGCTACAACAACTGTGTGTTTTGTTCAGTTTCAGTCATATCATGACTTCAGTGGCTGATTATGACTTAATAAACACATATTTTTCTCTCTATTACTCAGACCCTGCCATGTTATGATATCGAGACACTTTTACTCTAACGCATCTTTTGAAAAATTATACATTTTAACACTTGTATTACAGACCCACCTACATATATACACTTATTCCAATATGATTAGCTTGCGTGGTAGCGAACCTCATAGAGCGTTGTACTTTGGACTCAAAACCACACAAGAACTCAAACTGACATGTAACACGACAGAGTCATATAAGCGACACAAAATGACGTGGTTTCTTCTGAAAATGTGCTTTTCATTTCGCTTCTGCATTTTAAAACACTATTGGTTAAGGTTAGGTGTTGGTTAAAGGTAAGGATGTCTGTTTTGTTAAACTCCCATTTCTTTTTTCTGACACTATTGGTTAAGTTTAGGGTAAAGTTTTAGGTCGGGGAGGTACGGTAAGCCTCCATCTAAAATTCACCTTAAAAACCTCATCTGATTGCAACCTCATTTTGTTTGGTTTTGGTGCCCCCTGCTGGACATTTCACTTGAAAAGTGCAGCCAAATGTGTTTTAAAGCACGTAATTTCAGTTTCCCAAAAACGTTGCAGTGCTCACGTAAAATTTGTTGTGACTAGGCTGGAATGAAAGTCACTGGATGTGACTAGGGGTGTGCCAAACTTTCGGCCACTGGCTAAAAAAAGGTAAATTAAGCAGTTACTTTAAGAGATCAGTTAACAAAGACAAGACACTTTTTTCATTGAGAAAAAGCAGTGTGCACCTTGGATAAGATCCAGGTTTGTAATATTTATATAAACTGCAACAATGTGAAAGATGATATTTTGAGGGAAAATATGTTGCATTAACAGCTGATGAGGTACACCACACACCCACTGTGATATGTCTGATGAGAACGACTGCAACTGGCAGACATCAGAGGTGCAGTTCTGTGTGTTCTTTTAGAAGAAAGCATGGTCTATAAATGCTTTGCAGGGTGCAGAAACAGGCACAATCAGAGATTTATATATTTCAGATCTATTAGCTGTATGGGAAGGCAAGCTTACTGACTGGGAAGGTGTTGCAGATTTTTGTTTAATGGTGAAGGCCTACAGTGTATGTACTCTGAAGGGGAAAGAGGACTCTCTGTTTCATGTAACGATTCCCCTGTCTGATTAAATTTGTGACCGGTGTCAAAATACATACGTGCAGCAATGATCCCTTGGTGTTGTCAGGTAGCTAACTCTAGTGATATTATTTGTGTTTGTGTGACTCAGAGCCAAAAAAATTATGTACCATCGTGTGCTCTCTGCTCTCAGTTTGTGTTATTTAAATTAATCTCATGCTCTTTAGTTTTAATAAGTCAAGTTTCCAGTTACCTGTAGGTCTAAGAACTTCACCATACATGAGTCACAAAAACTCAATTGCCAGCCTCTCTCGACTTCTCTCTCTGCTGCTTTCAGCCCACAGATTGCCAAGCCCTATCACAGCACGCAACATGAGTTGGTGTTGAGTTTCTTAGTGTTGTCTTTTCCTGTTATATCAGCCTTCGCTTGTGTACATGGTTAAAGTTTTTCCTTTTTCAGGGTCCTTGTGGCAAGTGGACACTCCTCTCTGCAGTTCAAGGGGCCAACCTTTTATAACGTGCCCTCTTCTCTTTCTTTCATTCTCTCCCTCTCTCTGTTTCTCTGTTGGATTAGAGTGGAGTGGGTATAGCACTGTGATCAAAAAGGGGAGTTTGACAGGAGATGAAATACCCACTCTTTAAATAAGACCTGTGACACTTCTAAACAGGGTATTTGGGATAGATAGACTAGTAATTTGCAGGGACATAAATCATCAAAATATATTAAAAACAATAGTTTTTTTACTTTTATATTTTCGGTCAGTAAGTTTTTGTAGCTGCATGTAAAATAGAATGGAAAATTGTAGTCTTTTAAAAGAAAACACTGAGGGGGAAAAAACAAACAGTGGACAGAAATGTTTTACCTAAAAAACGTGGAAAGGATTTGCACATGGTTCATCTGCTTTGAAATTCTTATGTGTACTATATTTTGTAGTTCACTAGTACTCAGAGTAGATGAGTATTTAAAAATTACAATGGGAAGTGTGACCAAAAAACATGAGTAGGGGGAACCGGGGTTGGTTGGCAACACTTTTTATTCTTTGTTGAATATCTTTGGTGGAACAAATGTAAAGAGACCCTGACCAGGTGCAAATGAAAGTTTAAGTTCATAGGTAAAACACAAATCCATGGTAATGGTCTAAGCCATTCATGTAGTGCATGTTTAAGTCCACTTTGGATTAATCTCCCATGGCAGGGCCATCTCTCTCCTCTTCACCTGTGCGACTGACTGAGCACCAGTGGGCGGGGCCAAGAGTGCAATGACGAAAAATGAGGCAGGTATATGCAGATGTATTTGGTCCTTGTGACATCACAAGTTCCACGAATTCCAAGCAAGCCTTTTTTGCAGCTTGGTTTAAATACATGCTCTTTTTCTATAAAGGAGGAAGTTTTCAGTTCTGAAACTTGCAGTATGTTTTTATAGTACAATATAGTTAAATGTCAAAAGATCAAGGAAAATTGTATTCCTCATGTCATGACCCCTTTAAAACAAGTTTTAAGAGAGAATCAACACACAGAAAAACAAACTATAGCGTATTTTAAACCAGGACAAAAGAACTCAACACGTTTGTAAATAGAGTGTATGAAGGTTAGAAATTGTTATCTAATCCTTTTCTTTTTTTTTTTTTTTTTTGGTACCCAATGTGCTAGCCAAATGACCAATACAAAAAGCAATGTGTCAACCAACCTCTTTTTGTAAATTATATTATCCAGCTAGCATGGTTTATCACACAGTTACAAGTTATTGCAAGTTTGTGATAATTGGATTTGACAGGAGTCTGCAGTTCTTTTGCAAGTGAACAGTCAAGTCAGGTCCCCATACTTAAAGACCAGGCCAGACCACTTAAAGGAAGACAAATTGTAAATTTACTGACCTTTGTCAACTCTTGTATACTGACCTCTGCTGACCTTAGCACTAAGAAATAATGAGAGAAACTGAAGAAAACATTTCATTACCATTTTATCTTTATCTCCATTGAAATTACAAATGTTTAAGAGATTAGGGGTGTGTTCACACTTGGCAGGTTTGGTTAGATTAAAATGAACTCTGGTGCGATTGCTCTGGTAGTGCAGTTCATTTGAACAAGTGTGAACACTGCCATCCGATCCTTGGTGCGCACCAAACAAGCGGGCAGAGACTCCCTGAATAGTGGGTCTCGGTCCGCTTCCAAATGAACTCTGGTGATGTTCGACTTATATATGAACGCAGCATGGACCAAAGACATCTAAACGGACCAGTAACAGGATGTGATGTCACAAGATGCGACCCTAAAAATCAGAGGGCAAACATGGAGCAATGAGGAGGTAAAGTTCCTTATTAACATTTGGTTTGATGAGAATATTTCCAGTATACTGGAAAAAACGCACAAAAATGCTCAAGTGTTCAAAATGTTCAGTGATAGGTTAAGGGAAAGTGGGTCCAACGAGTACATTTAGCCCAGCAGCCATCATTGTTTTGGATGTTCGGCAAGTTCGGTCGCAAAATATACATCATAAAAGCTGTCCAATCAGGTTGTGACCTTATCCTAATGCCTTTTGTTGTCTATCTTTAGGTTCGGTGTTAAAAATGCCAGTGTGAACGCTAAGCGAACCAGAACTAAATATATCATTTTATTTTTTTATCCGGACCAAGAGAACCAAGAGAACCGAACTACAAGTGTGAACACACCCTAAATGACTTGTATCACAAATCAATTTCTCCACTGCTGTAATTGGCAATCATTCTAAAATCATTGTTGCTAATCTCGTAAACACTGTCAAAATTGAATAAAATTCGAATCTGTTAAATTAGAGAGATATTGAATTGTAATGCTTTTATTGTTCAGTTTTTAAAGAAAGGGAAATCTGAATAAGCCTGTGAAGGCTAAAAATATCAAAAGTACCTTTAACATTTATTAAATATTTGAAATGATTATAGGAGTATATCACAGACTTTTGTGGCTGAGTCATCATCAATATATGCCATGCATAATTACTGTGTGCCATGGCAACTTTTTTTAAAACTGTCAAAATATGTCCAATATTTAACATATTATATTTAGTACCACCAGTATAGTATTCTTTCTCTTGAAGATTAAGTCATGATTTCATGCATTATTAAAGACTCTACTAGAACTAATTTCATCCACCAGGAAAACACATGGATGTCACTTTGAAAATCAAGTTTCAAAATTAGAAAACATTAAGATCAATGATAAAAAAATAAAAAAATTTACTGTCTTAAATCTAAAATCTTGTTTCAAAATTGACTCGTACAATGTCATGGTTGTATTCGTGGTCTGTTTATGGAAAATACATATTTACAGAATGCATTTTTCTGCTCTTATCGTTTATTTATATTACAGTATAATGTATCATTCATGTTGTGTATTTATGAAACAAAGTTACTCAGTGGTGACCTTTAGCCATGTGGGAATCTGATAACAGGCCTATGAGCTCACATGACTTACAGTATGAAAGATTACGTTTTTGAAAACGTGATCATATCAACATTCTTTGCTTGAAGAAACACACACAAATTCCACATTTCCGGAGTTGTTTAGATGTTATAGTGCTCCATTTGTCTGTGTCTCTATATTTGATTACAAAAAAAAAGGTTTAGCATCAGAATTCTTTTCAAAAGCACGTTTAGATTCCTGTGTCATTAATATTATCTGTTGACCTGAGAGATTATACAGTACATTGTCAACTGTTATATATTGAAATGTTGCACAAAACATGTAATTATTCTTTCTTCTAATATCTTTCTTGAATGTGGTTTATTCGAAGATAGTGTGGGTGTTAATTTGGGCTGGGCGAAATGACCAAAATCTTATATCACGATATGAGTAATTTTATATGATGATAACATTACCACGTTACAGTAAAAACAATTCTGTGAAAAAAATTTTTTTTTACAGTGCTGTGCAAAGGTTTTAGGCACTTGTGGAAAATTTTGCATAGTGAGGATGTCTTCAAAAATAATGACATAAATAGTTTTCATTTATCACTTAAAGTCCAGTAAACATAAAAATGCTAAATCAGTATTCGGTGTGACCACCTTTGCCTTTAAAACAGCACCAATTCTCCTAGGTACACCTGGACACAGTTTTCTTGGTTGTTGGCAGATAGGATGTTCCAACCTTCATGGCAAATTTGCCACAGTCCTTCTATCTATTTCGGCTGTCTAAATTGCTTCTGTCTCTCTATGTAATCTCAGACTGACTCGATGTTCAGTGGGGGGCTCTGTGGGGGCAAAGACATCTCTTGCAGGACTCCCTGTTCTTCTATTCTAATCTTTTCTATTTGCAAAAGTAATGTTTGGGAGTCTTAACATTTATATTTACTATTGACACACTAAAGCTGAAGATATAAATAACCATCTTAAGACAAATGCTTTTGTGAAACATCTTATGTGCCTAAGACTTTTGCACAGTACTGTATATTTTAAATAACCATATTGTGACACCTGTTTTGGGACAATCCAGTCAGTAATATAAATTATAATTGAAAATTACTTTCTCTTATATAATTTTCTTTATTTGGAACTTTACCAACATAGAGTAAAATAAAAAAAATAAAAACATTTAACTTGATTTAAATAACTTAGCATAATGCTAAATTTCGCATTATGCCACATTTCAGTCTGATATGTTGTTGACCAATATTATTATTATTGTAAAATTTCCTCAAGAAACTTCTCAAAACATTTCAACAAAGAAAATAATACATAAATAAAAAAAATATCCAATGAAAAGAAACACCTCCTGCAGGAAATATCCAAAATTATTTAAACACTTCTTGCAGAAAATAAATATCAAATAAATATAAACACTTCTTGCAAGTTTTTTTATTGTTGACAGAATTAATGAGGAGCACATCTTTTGGCTTTCATAATATTCTTTTTGTTTCATTATGAGATGGTAAAATAAATTGCTTTTATTACCATGATTGATTATCATCATGCGACAAAATTTGCTGATTAAATGTTTTTGCTCTGTGTCGGCTTTTGTGAACCCACATCACAGATGAGCATGTCAGATGAGAAGCATATTTAGCGCTTATGAAGTGCCAAACATGAGATGAACATTATTGAATTTAATTTGGCGGCCCGAAATTTGATAGATGTGCCCACATCGTGCACATGGATATTTACTAGAGTTGTCAGAATTAACGAGTTTAATGCATTAATTTTTCTTAATCATGATTAATGCATTTACCATTAATACAGCATAAACCAGCATAAACACTGATTGGAAGGGCGGAACCTTTGTAATGTGTCCATGAGGAGTCATTTCACTGACGCACACAAACACAACAGCGCTTCTGTGTCAGTGATAAAATGAGAGTGAAAAGACCTCTTAACGCTATTTGTTGTACAAAACAAGCCTAAATGGAACTTGTGATAGTATTTTTCAGCCTATGTAAGGTGCATTTTAATTACCACAGAAGCACATCAAGTTTTAACTATCACCAAAACGCATGTGGAGTTCAAAGCGGCACTTGATGCTGGCGCTGACACCCTGATGCGAACCATGAACATGGCTGCACACTTGCTGTAACAAAGTGGATAGCCACAGTCTACCGGCTGATTAATATTGTGGAGGATGAGAGTTTAAGAGATTTAATGTCTGTTGCAATGAAAATGCAACCTATGGGGACTAGTTCTTTCAGTTAGTCAAACTTCTACTTAGACTTTGGGAAATATTTAATTTTACTTGAACTGGAGCAATTTTAGTGCATTTCGATCATTTTACTGTGGAAGGCTTTGTTTGGAAATTGTTAATAAAGCATTGTATTATAACATATTGATTTTTTTTTTCTTTCCTAAGATGGAATTTTGACAGGAAAATAATTACATGTAGTGTCAAATATATAGTTCAGCACTTTCAAAATCTGCGATTAACTACAAAAAATTGTGATTAATCACGATTAAAAATTTTAATCGACTGACAGCAGTAATATTTACATATTGCGATACACATGATATAGCAAAATGTTTGTCGATTGACACTTTATATCTTCATGAAATATATCATCATATCACCCAGCCCTAGTGTTAAAGAATGGTAAAGTCTATGTGCTAAACTTTTTATCTGAATATGTATTGAATATAATACTTAATTACAAGCATTAAAGCCCTGCAGGATTTCTGAATTTAGATTTTGTTTAAATGTTTATATTTGTTTAAATATTCAGCTACTCTATCTCTGGTTATTCAGTGTGTGTTGATATCAGGCATGTGTTTGATCTACCATGTGTGTGGGTGTTTAGGGACCAGTCAAAGTGTTTTGTAGTTTAAATGTCAAATAATCACATATGCTGTTCAAATGAGATGGTGGTTTAACTGTAGGTAAGTATACACTCTCTCTCTCTCTCTCTCTCTCTCTCTCTCTCTCTCTCTCTCTCTCTCTCTCTCTCTCTCTCTCTCTCTCTCTCTCTCTTTTTCTCTCTCTCTTTCTCTCTCTCTTTCTCTCTCTCTCTCTCCAACTTCTCAGTATTGCTCTCCCAGAGATAACAGTATTACTGTAGACTGTAGTAAGTCATTCTTCTGTGTTCTTAATGTCTGTCCTTTTATTATTTTAAGAGCCACATTATTCAGTAAACAAGTCTGCGTATTTTCTTCATGCAAGGGGGGTTTGTGTTAGTATGTGTGAGTGTTGAATGGGCTCCAAGTTTTTAAGGGTGATCGAGGTTTAAGGGCACTGTTTTAAGTCTTTCTGTGGGATCAGAGAGTGGAGATGACTACTATTGTATAAATATCGTCGTCAGACAAACTTTCCAGGTAATGTTACCTGAGTTCAGTCTGGTAGATCAGGACCACGTTATACTCCTGGACTGATTGCAGATCATGTGTCACCCAGTTACGTAGCATTATCTGAATAAAGGAGGTTTCACTTGCTTGTTTAGATTCAATGAGGTACAGTACAGATTTAAATGAATAGTGCAGATGGTTTCCTTCTGTCTCATCTGAGCAGCTAAATAAGTCAAACAGGTGAGGAGAATAGAGCTAAAAGGGGCTGAAAGGAGTTAATTAAGGTCAAATAGAAGTGACTGGAGTTTAATTGCATTGATTAAAGCTGATTGGAGTGTAAAACTCCCATCATGTTTATTGTGCCTAAAAAGATGTCAAAGGAACAGCACTGCATTCGTGGAGAGAGTCAGACCAAATTTGTTCATGTATGTTGTACCGTGTGTATAGTGTGTGCTGACTGACTCGCTCTTGCACCCACAGTGCCCTCTCCTCACTGAGTCCAATGGATACATTTTTTGGCTTGCGGTTCCGACGGAAGGCCTGTGAGCCAGTCAGGCACAGACGCAGGCGCTCCAGCATGTCGGTTCCTGCGAGTAAAGCATGCCGGCGCTCCAGCGTGGGCCTGCCCTCGGCTGGTCTAGCTCAGAGACGCAGGTCCAGTGCTCAGCTGCACGGAGGCCTTCAAACCAGCCACATGCAGGCTGAGCTCTTACAGTGCAGAAGGGGACACTTTGCCAGGAGGAAGTCAAGTGGTACGACAGCTTGTCTGACCCCCCGGTTTTCTATCCGACGAAGACAGGCCGCCAAACACCGAAGCATTCATGCCCAGCTGCTGGGGCCATCACTGCTCCTGGCTAGCGTGGTGCAGATGAGTGAAGATCATGAAACAGATGACAAGAATGTAGAAGAATACTCCTCTATCTCCGATAGCGACTGCAGCCAGGAGGAGCAAGAGTCAGCAGAGATGGACTTGGAGTCTGATAAGCGTTTGACATGGTTGGCTGAGGGTATATTGGCGGGGGAAAGCATTCAGCCCCGCCCCCTGATCCGTGCACCGTGTTGCCTACGGCGAAACTCCTCACACCTACTTCCTGCTGAGGCAGTTTACCGAAGCCCAGCCTCTTATGGGCTGTACGGATGTTACCGTAGGACAAGTCAGGTACAGGGACTGTCTACTGTGAGTGGAGTGTGGGCAGGGAAGCGAGATTCAGTTGCCAGAGGACCGGTTGCACTGTACAGGAAGAGCTCCCCCTGTTGGCCAGATCTCACTCTTACACAGACACTGCAGGGAACTTTCTACAACCCTCAGACAGACACATGGAGTGGGTTCCTCTCGTATGTAGAGCCCTAACTACAGCTGTATGTATGTGTTTGTGTGTGTGATGGAGGTGCTTGGGATTTTTTTCACAGAAAGCTGTTTTTAAAATCTGGCTTTGTTATTGTGGAAGTGTGCATGTACTTATGTACGGTATGTGTCTCTCTTTTCAATTTTGATTCTACATATAATAATAAAAAGACAGCAATTTTTTTTTAGAAGTAATATACTGTGTGTGTGTGTGTATGTATGTATGTATGTATATAATTATTTAATTTTTATTTTTTATTTTTTTATTGATTATGACTATATAATTTAATGTATAATGTAACTGAGCTTAGTACTAGCTTTACATCATGCACTGCAACAGTACAGTATGTGCACTATATTTGTCACTGGTTAGGTGTTCTTAAAGTTTTGCTATTTTTTCTACTTGACAGTTAGCTATCTAAGTACTTATCTTGTATCGTTAGTTCCCTGCTAATGCCATTTCACACTTGCATATACTTTCTTTTGAGCTGTCAAAAACTTAAATGTGCATGCAAGAAATAGGACTGGTGGAGTTTGAGAGCAGTGAGATTATTCATTGCCATGAGTGCTTTCTCTCTTTCCCTCTTTTTTCTTTCTTTCTCCTTCATTTTTTTTAAAACTGTAATAGCTTCTCCATCCATCCCTCTTTGATGCTTTTTACAGTTGCCCATGTGACGCACACTCATAAACATGATGATTTTAATGTTTAGTTTGTTCCAGACAGACTTACTTAATCTGCATATGTATTTCCTTCTGTATGTGTATGTTTCTGGGCTGTACATTGAGTTTCTGTTTATACATTTTTTGCATGGTGTTGTTTTAGAGAACCTGTCCTTTATGTGTTTGTTTGTAGGAAGGCCATTGCCAAGTCTGGTCTCCAGCACCTCTCATCCCAGCCCAGTGCTTCAGTGGTGGCCAAGGGGGATACAGATAGAGAAATCCGCAGCACTGTGGATTGGAGTGTGAGTAACATAAACACAAGTAATCCAGAGTTCAAATCTCCATTGATTTGCACTGTTGATAATTAAACACGAGTTTCCCCTCTTATGATATATGTATTGATAAAAATTCTACTTTACATTTAGTTAGATACTTTGTGTTTATGTGAGGACAGGAATCGGCTCTGTATGGAGAGCACATCTGGTTTGAGACTAATGTCTCAGGGGACTTCTGTTACGTCGGAGAACAGCACTGTTACGCCAAGACCCTGGTGAGTGAGTGGGTTTGTGTTTAAAGGAATGTGTTTCGGGTGATCTGATCACATGTGGTCAGGCGAGACACATCACTGTTTACACCTGGTCGATTAAATGCGTCTCCTGTGACCACTTGTGTTCAGATTTGCAGGGGAGGGTCTCTGATTTCATAACGACATACATCCATCACTATGTCAGTTTGTTACTAACCGGCGTGCTGTTTATCTCAGATACAGTTGGAATTAAATCTAAGTACAAATGCAACATTTCGAGCAAAATTACTCGTTGTTTTAGTAGAGTTACCTGTATTAACCCGAGCTTCAGATGTGTGTGATTGTCATTTGTGTCACTGCATGTTGAAATCAGACACACTGAAGAAGATCCACGAAGTTCCTTTGCTTGTGTATGTATTTGCTTTTTCAAATTTACAGATCGGATGGTTATTTCCTTTTAAAGCCGCTTGTAACTGGCAATATTTGAACTCTTGTTTTAGCGGTTGATTGGCAGGTGAGAGGTGGTGATTCGCTGCTGTCTGGGACCCATTCAGGACAGATTAGCGTTTGCACCTCAAATACAATGTGGTCACATGCGTATTGTGGTTTTTATGATCCAATCACAAAACATTTTGCACTTTGTTTACACCTGTATTTAGCTCTGTCCAATTGTGATCAGATCACCTGAACTGCATCTTAATACAAGTTGAAAAGGGGGTCTTTATAAAAGCATTACAGATGGCAATGAAAGAGTAAAACAGCAGAAAGAAAGAGATGTGGAATGAGAGATTAAAAAATGAGTGAACAGAGGTGAGTAAAGATGGACAGAATAGAGGGACGAAGGTGGATTATGTGACAGATCAGAAAACATGTACCCGAGAGAAGAAAGCATTGGATATATAGAGAATCAGGAAGAGGGCGAGAAAGAGGATAGAAATCTCTCACCTTGCATCAAAGCTTACCTCTGCCCCCTGGAGGCTAGGGAACAGAATATACTGAATAGTTTGTGGACTTTCAAAGTTTAAAATCTTTTTGTAACCAATTAATTTGAGTCTGCTTTGTCCAGAAGGTGTATTTATCTTGCCTAAACTGGGCTCTGTGTCAAGACTGTAAAGGAAGTTCTTCTTCATTAAGTGGAGAGTCTAAATCATGTTTTCTCTTCCTCCTCCCTTTTCCTGTTTTCTTATCACAGCAAAAGTCTGTTGCTCGAAAAAAATGTGCCGCTTGCAAGATCATAGTTCACTCCATCTGCATCGAACAGCTGGAGAAGGTGAGTGTCGTTGCCAATGGCAACCTAAAGCTAGAGACATGATCTGACACTGCATCACAAACCATACATGTTCCTCCCTTCAGTTATTGGACTGGAAAGCTCCGCCTCAGGGGGAGGGGCTTGATGAGCTGCCTCTCAAAGACCCATCATTCAGAGTGAGAAACCCTCTAGCTTTCTCTCAGACTCGGCTGGGGCTAATGGATCACTCACACATTCTGATCTTAGCAGAGATTGATGACTGTCTGGCATGATCAAACTTTAACATATGCAGCCAAATAACAAAGCCCTGTTAACATCTTGAGCCACTTAGTGCTCAGTCTGTCCAGCCTATGATGATGATGCCCTTTATCTCTGTTTGATAACCAGATTTATAATTTTGTAGTTTAAAATGTAGATAAAACCAAACGCAGGGCTTAAATGTTACGGGTTTAACCTAATAATGAGGAAAGATTTTCTTGCCAGACACATTCTTTCTCTCACCAGTATCAAATCACTCTCATTTTGATTGGGCTATTATTTAAGTGATTTTTTTTTTTTTACATCTGGGTGGAGTTTTAGTTTTCCTCCTTGATGCACAGATTGCATATGTGCTGAATTTTGAATCTGGATGGTGTCCTAGACAGTTTATGTCAGGTATATGGGGCTGATTGTGGTGGAATGATGTTTGATCAGGGATGATTTTATTCATACAGTAATTCACACTAACCAGGCTAACAATTTCTAAGAAGAACTAGCACAACTAGAAGACGGACTGTAGGCAAATAGTACTTTTTGTTTGGCAGGATTCTCTCAATCCAGTTCAGTTCTGTCCTCATTGTTTCTTTCTCCAAATACGGTGCTCAATGGGAAATCTCCAAATCTGAAAATGTTTTCTTGGGAGCAATCAAACATTAAGTGTTTCTTCTTTTTGGTAAGCTATGTTTCATTTGAAGGTAAATGCTGATTAGCATTGTTGAAAATATGGTATTGTGTTTCAGATAAACTTTAGATGTAAACCGTCTTTCAGGGAGTCAGGATCTCGGAACATCCGGGAAGTAAGTTTCTTTCTTTTCTCTCCTTCTTGCTCTTTTTCTCTTTCCTCCACCCTTTCTTGTTTTAATTTCTTAATCTTTACTGTCACCCATTCTACCTTATTTTCCTAATCTGTAAAACGGATTTACTTACAAACCATTCAGAGTTCAAAATAAATAGCCAACAGCAGTGCTCTGACAGTCACTGTTACTTCTAAGTTTGATTTCCATATACTAAGCTGTTCATTTTACTTTTTTAAAGTTCAATTTTTGCTCTATTCAAAAATCTGAATGAGCCTCAGTTGATGCTGTTTGCTTGATTCTACTTTTATGTATTCTTGTTTCTTTCACATCCTTACCTTCTGTTTTCCTTTTACACTTTCCTTAAATCACTCTCACTCTTCTCCACATCCCACCATCGCTCTTTTCCTCCATGTCCTGCTCCTCTTTTTGCCCTCTGTCTTCCTGTCTCTCATCATGCCTTGATGGGTTAGTGCGCCTGGCGGCGCAGAGCTTTCAGAGGTCGCCATGCTCTTGAGCGAATGAGAGGTGCTGCAGCTCAATGTAGTGCACACACCTCTATTACACAGGTATCAGAAGCACACATTTACTTATTTATCTTAATGAGGAGTGTTTTTATATAAATGTTATAATAATTACTATAGACTCATCCAAAAAATTTAACCCTACCCCTAAAAAAACGTTTTTGCATTTTTAGAATTTATATATATATATATATATATATATATATATATATATATATATATATATATATATATATATATATATACACACTATATACACTACCGGTCAAAACTTTTGAAACACTTGACTGAAATGTTTCTCATGATCTTAAAAATCTTTTGATCTGAAGGCGTATGCTTAAATGTTTGAAATTATTTGGTAGACAAAAATATAATTGTGCCACCATATTAATTTATTTCATTATAAAACAAAAATGTTATTAAAAATTTTTTTTTTTTAAAATTGATGACTTGGACCAAATAATAAAGAAAAGCAGCCAATAAGTGCCCAACAGAGATGGGAACTCCTTCAATACTGTTTTAAAAGCATCCCAGGGTGATACCTCAAGAAGTTGATTGAGAAACTGTCAAGAGTACATGTCTGCAAATTCTAGGGAAAGGGTGACTACTTTGAAGTGTACATAATTATTAGGCAACTAAATTACAAAAAGAATTTCTCCCAACTCAATTGTTTATTCTCAATTTTTTAAGCGCAACAAATAAGTAACACAAAATGACAATTAAATAACATTTTTGGCCTTTCAGAAATATTCAGTGACCAATATAGCCACCCTTCTTTTCAATAACTGCCATGAGCCTTCCATCCATGGAGTCTGTCAGTTTCTTGATCTGTTCACAATCAATTTTCGCTGAAGCAGCAACCACAGCCTCCCAAATGCTATTCATAGAGGTGTATTGTCTTCCCTCACTGTAAATCTCACATTTGAGAAGGGCCCACAAGTTCTCAATAGGATTTAAGTCAGGTGAGGAAGGGGGCCAAGTCATTATTTGGACATCTTTGAGGCCTTTATGGCTAGCCAAGCAGTGGAGTACTTGGATGCATGTGATGGAGCATTGTCCATTGTACTTCTTCCTGTACCACTGCTTGAAGAAAGTACTTTCCAGAAACTGGCAGTAGGTTTGAGAGTTGAGTTTCAGTCCATCTTCAACTCAAAAAGGTCCAACTACCTCATCCTTAATGATAGCAGCACACACCAGTACCCCTCCTCCATCTTGCTGGTGCCTGACTCGAAGTGGTGCCCTGTGTCCATTAGTGATCCAGCCACGGGCCCATCCATCTGGTCCATCAAGGGTCACTCTCATTTCATCTGTCCATAAAACCTTTGAAAAAACTGTCTTCAGTTACTTCTTTGCCCAATCTTGACGCTTCAACTTGTGAATCTTATTCAGTGGTGGTCGTGTTTCAGCCTTCTTGACCTCGGCCATGTCTCTGAGCACATGACACCTTGTACTTCTGGACACTCCAGGTAGGTTGCAGTTCTGGAATATGGTGGCACTGGAGGATAATGGAATCCTGGTAGCTTCACGTTTAATTATTCTCAAGTCTTTTGCAGTTAATTTGCGCCTTTTCTTCACCATGCGTTTTTTGCGCCCCAGTTGACTATTCACAACAAAACGTTTGATTGTCCGGTGGTCACGCATCAATAGTTTAGCTATTTCAAGAGTGTTGCATCCATCTGAAAGGCATTTAAAAAATTTTTACTTTTCAGTGCCAGTTAAATCTCTTTTTTGGCCCATTTTACCTGAAGTAATGAAGCTGCCTAATAATTATGCACACCTTGCTATAAGGTGTTAGTCACTTTCGCCACACCCTCTCTCATTACACAAATACTGTATATATCACCTGAATATGATTGAATCCAATAAGCTTTCACGTTTATATGGTTTGGAATTGGAAAATTTGCATGGAAATAATGATTAGATCAGAATACTCACTTGCCTAATAATTGTGCACGCAGTTTAATAGTGCTGTCAGTCGATTACATTTATTAATCGCGATTAATTGCAGATTTGGAAAGAGCTGAAATTTTACACTATACTTCTATTCCTGTCAAAATGCATTAGGAAAGAAAACAAAACAGTATGTAACAATATAATGCTTTATTAACATTTTCCAAACAAAGCCTTCCACAGTAGTAAAATAGCACCAATTCAAGTAACATTAAACATTTACCAAATTCAAAGTGGGAGTTTGACTAATTGAAAGAACTTGTACCCTCATAGGTTGCATATTCATTGCAATGCAATCCGCCTTGTTACAGCAATTGTGAAGCAGCATTCATGATTCGCGTCAGGGTGTCAGCGCCGCTTTGAACTACATACTTTGAAAAGTACTTGCAGACAAAAATGTCTCATTCTGTGATTTTGTTATAGTTAAGACTCGGCATGCTTTTGTGGTAATTAAAATGCATCTTACTTAGGCTGAAAAATACTTGATTTCCCATCTGGGCTTATTTTGTACAGCAAATAGCATCAAGCCTCCTTTCTAAATAATTTCACTGGCATGGCTGTTGTGTGTGTTTGTGGTGTGTGCGTCAGTATAATGATTCCATGCGGACACATCGCAATGGTTCCGCCTTTCTAACCACTGTTTAATGCTGGTTTATGCTGTATTAACAGTAAATGATTTAATCGCAATGAACAAAAATGAACACGTTAAACCTTTAAAATTAATTGCACGTGTTAACGCATTAATTTTGTCAGCTGTAATATATACACCGATCAGCCACAACATTAAATCCACCTGCCTAATATTGTGTAGGTCCCTTTCGTGCTGCCAAAACAGTGCCAACCTGCATCTCAGAACATTCTGAGATGCTGTTCTTCTCACCACAATTATACAGAGCGGTTATCTGAGTTACCATAGACTTTGTCAATTCGAACCATTCTTGCCATTCCCTGTTGACCTCTCTCATCAACAAGGCGTTTCCATCTGCAGAACTGTCCCTCACTGGATGTTTTTTGTTTTTGGCACCATTCTGAGTAAATTCTAGAGACTGTTGTGCGTGAAAATCTCAGGAGATCAGCAGTTACAGAAATACTCAAACCAGCCCGTCTGGCACCAACAATCATCCATGCGATTATCTAATCAGCCAATCATGTGGCAGCAGTGCAGTGCATAAAATCTTGCAGATATGGGTCAGGAGCTTTAGTTAATGTTCACATCAACTATCAGAATGGGGAAAAATTTTATCTCAGTGATTTGGACCATGGCATGATTGTTGGTGCCAGATGGGTTGGTTTGAGTATTTCTGTAACTGCTGATCTGTTGGGATTTTCACACACAACAGTCTCTAGAATTTACTCAGAATGGTGCCAAAAACATCCAGTGAGCAGCAGTTCTGTGGACGGAAACGCCTTGTTGATGAGAGAAGTCAACAGAGAATGGCCAGACTGGTTTTAACTGACAAAGTCTACAGTAACTCAGATAACCGCTCTGTACAATTGTGGTGAGAAGTATAGCATCTCAGAATGTGATTCTGAGATGTGGGTTGGCGCTGTTTTGGCGGCACGAGGGGGACCTACACAATATTAGGCAGATGGTTTTAATGTTGTGGTTGATTGGTGTGTATATATATATATATATATATATATATATATATATATATATATATATATATATATATATATATATATATAAACACACACACACACACAGTATGAATCTTTTTTCCTAATGATGGCATGGAGGTTTTGTCTTGCACTTAAAACACACCACTCTAGAAGTGTTCTTTTCTCTGTTTTCTGGTCCCTGTTCTACTGTCTACTCCTGTTTGTCTCTCAAACCATCCCTGCTCCATCTCCCAAACATATGCCAAATGCTGCTAAACTGTTTTTGGGCTTATCACAGACTGCAATATTCTATGAATGGGAGAGCTATATAAAATATTGTATCTTATTCTTATGGCAGCCTGCAATAGTGCGACACCACTGGGTCCATCGGAGAAGACAAGAGGGCAAATGCAAACAGTGTGGAAAGGTGGGTATAATGGGCCTCAAAAAGAGTGTTTAGAGATAAAACATTATAAATATTACTTGTATCACATTACGAAAGGCTAATGGCTGAATTCTAAAGCTTACAAAGTACGTATGTCTGCCTGCAGGGGTTTCAGCAGAAGTTTGCCTTTCACAGTAAAGAGATTGTAGCCATTAGCTGCTCCTGGTGCAAACAAGCAGTAAGTCTCACAGCCTCTATGTGTTAGTGTGTTAGTCAGTATTGTACAGCATGTAAATTTGTGTGTCTGTGTGTAACCGCTCTATCTCTCTCTCTCTCTGTCTGTGAACAGTATCATAATAAGGTGGCATGCTTTATGCTTCAGCAAATAGAAGAACCATGTTCATTAGGAGCACATGCCGCCGTTATAGTACCTCCTACCTGGATCATACGGGTTCGCCGACCTCAGGTATATTCACACTACACCCTGTTACTTCTCTAGCTTTGTAGCAGTATGCAGTAATGCTTGATTTCTTCACATTTTATGGGAAATATCAACAAGCTGTGTTTTATATAAAAATTAAATTGGGTGTGTCTGTAAATTATTGATCAGTGCTGTCAGCATCTATGGATGAATTAAATGCTAAATGCCAGATGTGCTCAACCTTATTCAGGCCAATACAAGCAGTAAGATATTATGGTAACAAAAGTGAAACATTTCATTTCTTTCCCCAAAAAACTGCATCATAGTTTTACTTGCTTTCTCAAAACTATTTAAGAAATGTTCTGCACTGCTATACTATACTATGCTTAGAAATGTTTTTGTCTGTCCTTGAATTTTCAATCATGCAGAATTTTTAATACATACTGGATGAAAAGCTGCTCTGAGCACAAAATTTGAATAAATAAAAAGTTTAAAATCAGGCAGCTGTTCTGTGTTCAACTGCTCAGAAAGAAAGAAAAATGAGTTCAGCCACTGGTAGCATTCCCATGTGTTTTAAATCAATTTTATTGAGGAGCGGCTCTGTAAAAATTTTGTTTTGCTGTTTTTCAATCTTAGTCATCACTAAAGTCAAGCAAAAAGAAGAAACGGACGTCCTTCAAACGCAAATCCAGCAAAAAGGGAGCAGAGGTATGAGTAAAAAAAAAAAAAAGCAATGATCTTTGTGGTTCCACAGGATGACACCTGCTTTAGTGTGCATACTTTATCTTCACCCCAACACACTCTCTCTCTCTCTTTGTTTACAGGAGGCTCGATGGAAGCCCTTTATTGTGAGGCCTATTCCTTCTCAGCTCATGAAGCCACTGCTGGTGTTTGTAAACCCAAAGAGTGGAGGAAACCAGGTCTGATGATAATAATGATGGTGATGCTATCAGATCAGTCTGACTGTGTGAAGGTGACGTGTATGAAGTGCGCTGGTTTCAATCACAGTGTGTTCCTCCTCCTCTTTCTCTCTCTATCTTAGGGAGCTAAAATCATTCAGTCCTTCCTGTGGTATCTAAACCCTCGGCAGGTCTTTGATCTCAGTCAGGGGGGTCCTCAGGAGGGGTCAGTACCTGCATTTGGAAGCCTTTAAAAGAACAATAGTAAACTCTGCTGTCAGTATGGCATTTTTATATTTACATACAGTATGTATATGTTTATGGGTCTTTTTTAGGTTGGAGATGTATCGCAAAGTACACAACTTGCGAATCCTGGCCTGTGGTGGGGATGGCACGGTTAGTGTGTGTATATATGTGTATATAACAATAATCTGCGAAGAAATAGAGATAGAAATGTAGACGTTAGGTGAGGTGAGCATATGTAATAATTATAAAGCCCTCCAGCAGGGGGCAGCCCTGCATTCTTATCTACCTGCCTGTGAGCTGAGCAAGAGATGATTCTCCTGAGTCTGATTCTTCTGAGGAGTTTTCTGACATGAAATGATGATGTGTGTGTGTCCTGATTTTCCCTATAATGTCACGTCTCTGTAATCCGTCTGTGTGAGTAATTAAGAGCATTAAAGTGTGAATCTAACCACAGTCATACTTCACACCATGACTTTGATCCATGAGGGAAAAGTTCAGGAATAATGCCATAAGCCCAACGGAAATAAGGAGTCTAAATCCACCCATCCCATCACTCCGACGATGACCCGCTGAGCAGCTGAATTGCACTTTTCTGCAGTTTTGAGGAAAATGCTCTACAGATTCATATTCTCTCATGTTTTTGTGAGGTTCTCTGTACTCTCTGCACTGTATTGGATGTGATTTTACAAAACAAGTTATCTATCTCTTTAACTAGTTTGTTCTTTAGGTATTACTCTCTCTCTGTCACATGAACAAACATTCATGTTAAATGATGCTTTGTCTCAGGTGGGCTGGATCTTGTCCACTCTTGATCAGCTGCAGCTTAATCCTTCGCCTGCTGTGGCAGTACTTCCTCTGGGCACAGGAAATGACCTTGCTAGAACGCTAAACTGGGGTGGGGTGAGTGAAATTTCTGTCAAGAAAGATAGATATGCAAATACAGGCACATTTACCCCAAACACCCATGAGAACAGTTTTACCAAGCTATGTTTTTAGCCAGTCTGTTTTTGACTCCGTTTTCAGTTTCCTAACATCAGCGTTTTCCAAAGTATATGGTTATGAAGAGCATTTTCGAAAGTCTCTGTTTTCGGAGGAAAACGCTGTTCTAATGTTGATGAGAGGCATAAACGTAGCAAAATCAATGCATTTTGAAACTAAAAACATGTTGGATGTAATGCTATGCTATGGATACTCAATGTATCCATAGCATAGTTTGCTGATATGGTTTTTTTATACAACCAAACATACTAAGTTTGTGTGTGTGTGTGTGTGTGTGTGTGTGTGTGTGTGTGTGTGTGTGTGTGTGTGTGTAGGGTTACACAGATGAACCTCTGAGTAAAATTCTGTCTCACGTTGAGGATGGAAACATTGTTCAGCTGGATCGATGGAATCTCATTGTGAAGCCCAACCCAGATGCGGGCCCAGAAGAAAGAGACGAGCAGGTGACGGACAAGGTAAAAGCTCTGGACCCCTCCACTCTCCTTGTGCTTTGCTGTTTTACACACAGTCAAAAGCAGCTGTTTCGTCTGGATCAGCAGCTGAAGTGTGATAATCAGATTTATCTCTGTTCCACAGCTTCCCCTAGATGTCTTCAATAATTATTTCAGCCTTGGTTTTGATGCTCACGTGACTCTAGAGTTCCACGAGTCTCGAGGTTGGTGCAAAGGCATTATTCTATTATTTTACAAAATGTGACTGTATATTAGACTTTACAGTAAAATCTTGTGTGCATGTTTGTTGCTTCTGTCTTGAAAGGTTCTTTCTGGGTACTGTATGTCTGATAAGAATAAGTGCTCATTGAGATTAATTAGGTCTCTCTCTCTCCTCAGAGGCCAACCCTGAGAAATTTAACAGCCGATTCAGAAACAAAATGTTCTATGCAGGGGTAAATGAGAAACACACATTCTCATGCTCAAATGGCCATGTTCTCAGATGATTTAATGATTTTATTTAATATTTCCAATCTCCTGTTTTAATTGAAACATAATAATGTCAATGGAATGGCAGTAATGATGATAATTATGATGATATGCATAATGAATTTTCTTTTTAATACAGACAGCGTTTTCTGATTTCTTGATGGGCAGTTCCAAAGACCTGGCCAAACACATCAAAGTGGTGGTATGTACTGAGTTTATTTAAACAAAGACCTTTTTGTGCAGAGCAAGAGAGAAAATGGAATTCATGCATGGAAATCTGTGTGTTTTGAAATGCTAATCAAGACGCTTTGGATTTAGGTCTCTGAAGTATTTTCATGTTTGTTTATGCATTTCTTCCTCTTGGGCGTTAAGCACCGAGAGATCAAGTGTCTACTGCAGAGTTGAAACTTTTTCCTGCTGACTGTTTTATTTTTCTAGAAGCTTAATGTGATAGTTTACCCAAAACTGAAAAGTCTCTCATTATTTACTCATGCCATCCCAGATGTGTTTGACTTACTTTTTTCTGCTGAACACAAACGAAGATTTTTAGAAAAATATCTAAACTCTCTAGGTCCATACAATGCAAGTGAATGGTGGCCAGAACTTTGAAGGTCCAAAAAGCTTATAAAGCCAGCATAAAAGTAATCCATATGACTACAGGGGTTAAATCCATATCTTCAGAAGCGATATGATACGTGCGGGTGAGAAGCAGATTGATATTTAAGCCCTTTTTTTTTTCTTTTTTTTTTACTATAAATCTTTTCTTTTTGTTTTTGGCGATTCACATTCTTTGTGAATATAGTAAAAATTGACTTAAATATTGATCTGTTTCTCACCCACACCTATCATATCGCTTCTGAAGATATGGATTTTACCACTGGAGTCAAATGGATTACTTTTATTTAGCCTTTATGTGCTTTTTGGAGCTTTAACGTTTTGGCCACCATTCACTTGCATTGTATGGACCTACAGAGCAGAGATATTCTTCTAAAAATCTTTGTTTGTGTTCTGCAGAAGAAAGTAAGTCAAACACATCTGGGATGGCATGAGGATGATTAAACAATAAGAGAATTTTCATTTTTGGGTGAACTATCCCTTTTAAATTTCAAATTTTGATTTGTACTGCTTTTCTATCTCTGTTGTTCTCTATAGTGTGATGGGACAGATTTGACCTCTAAGGTCCAGGATTTAAAGCTGCAGTGCTTGGTCTTCCTCAATATCCCCAGGTAACACACAGACACTATCCACCTGTAATATTGATATATTCTTATATCTCTCCCTTTCTCTAGGTTTCCTCCTTTTTCTGTCAAGAAAACTTTTTCTTAGAACTTCTCAATTTGTTACTCTGCTCCAGATATGTCTGTGTAAAATGTTTGTATGTTTGTGTTTTAATGTTTATTGCAGGTATTGTGCAGGCACTATGCCATGGGGCAATCCAAGTGAGCATCATGACTTTGAGCCTCAGCGTCATGACGATGGCTGCATTGAGGTCATTGGATTCACGATGACATCACTGGTATGTCTTACCACATTTCATAAAAATTAAGTGACCTAACATCAGGAATAGGTCTTTTAGTGTGAAATTGGTGAATTTAAACTATTCTTATTGTTTCTGTAGGCCACACTGCAGGTTGGAGGTCACGGTGAGAGGTTAAATCAGTGTCGTGAAGTCACACTTACCACCTTTAAGTCGATCCCAATGCAGGTGGATGGAGAACCTTGCAAACTAGCACCATCTGTCATTCACATCTCTCTTCGAAACCAAGCCAACATGGTGCAGAAAACCAAGAGACACACATCTATACCACTGCTCAATGAGTAAGTGCAACATGCACACATTTGTGAGAACACACTCATTCTTAAGGCCTGTTCACACCAATTTGTGATGATTTTGCAAGACGAATTTCCAACAAAAGATCTATTCACACAGAGAATGTAAAAAATGAAACGAAAAAATCTTTCACCCCCTGTACAGTAGGTGGTGCTGTTGCTGTTCAACAAACATTTACACCAATCTCCTGCGATGCCCAGCTATCAATGCTAGAGATTAATATATTAAACGTGGTTATTTACCTAGTTTGGCATAACTGTTTCTTTATGTTCTTTCCATGGTGTTGACGCATCTTGAGAAGTATATAATCTGTGTATTTTTATGCGAATGTTAAGAGTAAAGAGTGCTGTTACATATTTATTTGCACATGTAATTTGCTATGAGTATATTCCAGACGGACTCCCGAACAATATTCTCTTTTTATAATGTCTGGATTAATGCCTGGATAATATAATACAAGGTACAGCATTATAAATACAATTTGAATGATGTTCATTAAGAATAATAGGTATAGTTTAATATATGATGCATAATATTAAAAACAATATAAAAGAAAACACTGTCTCACAGTCTTTGATTTATTTAAATTCTGGCAAAAGTTTGTTATATTATCTTTAAAATAAAAATAGCAGTTTGGTTCTGTGATCATTTTGTCTACGGAAAAACATTGCATGCAACAGATCTTCTTATGGGAGATTTTACTATCTCCCTTAGAGATTAGTGCAAACGAATTGCCGAACCTCGCTGCTATTTTTAATGTCATGAGAATGTAACAGGCACAGTGATATAATGTACATTAAGACAGCATCATAAGCAGATTTTCAAAAACAGACCGGGTTTTGCAGTACAAAGGGTTCATGAACTGCAACTATTTATAAGTATATAATTTTCGTGGGTGTGTATCAGCGCACTGGATTGAGCAGCTGCAGCGACTCTGGAAAAATGTTGTTGGTCAGTTAGTTTTCATCGCAGTCAGAAGAAAAAAAAAATCTGACCACTCTCCGTAAAAACCTTCGGATTGTCGCCAGACAATTTTTCGGACCAGTTTGAATAGTGCCATAGGAATCCATTGTTTCTGTTCAAAAGCTCATTTGGAACTAACAATTGCACCAAAAAAAAATTATTTGGTGTGAACAGGCCTTCAGTTGAAAATTCTTTTATCTCAATAATATACTCACCCATATTTTATGTCAAACTTATTTGACTTTCTTCAGTGGAACACAAAAGGATATGTTGGGCAGAATGTTAACCTCAGTCACCATTCACTTTCATTGTATGGAAAAAAGATGCAATGACTGTGAATAGTGACTGAGGCTAACATTCTGCCTAACATCTTCTTTTGTGTTCCACTAAAGAAAAAACAGTAATTTGAGTTTGGAAAAAGCTGAGGGTGAGTAAATTACGACAGAATATTCATTATCTGGGTGAACAATTCTTTTAGGAAGAATGTCATATAGCAATTTCTGAATGTCCTTTAAAGTGCATGAAGGCTCTTTAAAAAGGCAACTGCACCAAATTTCCACACACCAACAAATGTCTATGTGGGCGCTTTAGTGGGAGCGGATCTTTAATAAATAGTCAGAGTGAGCCGAAAATTCAACTCCACCAGTTTCCTGTCTCTCTCTATTGAGCTATTACTAAAAGTGAGAAGTTTAGTGTGATTTATAAGCTCTCTCTGTCTTATTGCTTTTCTCTGACACTCTAAAAGTGAATAAATTGCCCTCATAAAAGCCTACTAAGGACAGAGGATCTTGCTTTAGTCCCGCTAAATTAGATAATCTAATTAGATAATCTAATTTAGCTCTCTCTGAGGTTTTGTTAATTTCACACCTGGCTGATTCTGCGGGGGAAAGCACTGTATCGACGGCAGATAGGCCCATAATGAAACCCCTGTTAAAATGCAAAATTACAGGAGTGGAGACCGATTTAATGAGTGTTGTGACAGCAGCACTATTTAGTGAAGTGGGAGTCAAGGGCAGAATACTGTACCTAAACAAGATGGCAAACTCAATATTACACACTGCAGTTATTGAAAGCTTCAGTCTGTGAGATGTTTGTGCCATAGATCCTGTTTGAATATATATGTACAGTATGTGTTTTTCTAACTGGATTTTCTTTTTCTTCTGTCCAGTTGTCAGCAGCCGTTTCCAGAAAGATTACGGATCAGAGTGAGTCGCATCAGCATGCACGATTATGAAGCTCTGCACTATGACAAAGAGAAGCTCAAAGAAGCTTGTGAGTATCAAATACACACACATAGAACATCACACTCACACAATTGCTGTCCAGAAAATACAGTGGTAATTCCTGGCGTCCTGTGACAGATCTCAAGGTTTTGAGTGTGTAAATGTAAGCTGCACTTCTGTTTCCCAGCACTAGGTGTCATTACAACACTGCAGTCAATGATTGTAGTCTCTTCTGCACCAGTTCAATGGGTCTTTGAGAAAAATTCAGATTTAAAAATAATTTCAGAAATAGATTTAGCTTTATGTTATAACACAGAGTATTTTATAAAGAATCCATCTAACATGGGATGTTAACATGGGATCACATTTCTGCTAATTCCAGTCAGGTTTTGTGACAAGATTAACTGTTTCTCAAAAATTATGGTCTCTACTTTCTGGTTCAGAAGAGGTGTGTATATAAAAGTGAGGGAGATAAAGGTGAAAACATGGAAATATTAGATTTTGGTGTTCATACAGTTGTTCTGTACTCTCTCCTCTGATACAAAAAAATAACACGCATTCCTGCATCCCCTCTGCTTGCTGCTGTCAGCCCCTTTTCACTGTTCTGAGGAGCTTTGACAATACCAACTGAACAGAGAGAGCGAGAAAGCAAACCTGAATAGAATTTGGGAACGACTGTTCAGATGTTGCTAAGCAACCCAACGTTCCACAATGGAAGAGACCTCTCCCATCTTTCTGTTTTCTCTCTCTGCTCATTTCTTTATGCTTTCCCTGTTGTGCTTTCTCTCTCTCTTTCTCTCTTCCTTCCCACCTTTCCAGAGAAACTTGCCATCCTCTAGAGAAAGCTCATTTAATTCAGAAATATTGCCCTGCCTCTCTGTGAGACTCTATGTCACTAGACACAGTAGGGCATGTCTACCACTCTTTCAGCTTTGAAACATACTGTATCTTCATCACGTCAAGCCTGGTTGGGATTGTCACACTGAAATGAAACAGTGCATAGTTGTTACAGTTGTGATTAGGGTTGCCCACCATCCTGTGTTTTATGGAATTATCTGTATTTAATGGAACAAAAATCTCACACATAAACTACTGACAATGTTTCACAAACCAAGAGAAATGGACCTGAAACACACACCTTTCGCATGAGTTGTGTGATATATTGCCTGTCGCATTATTAAACTGATGCCACATTTAACAGAAGCGGCCGGGGGGAAAGATCAGTGACAATTGGCACACGTTTTCTGTCAGAAGCAGGAGAATTTTGTCAAACATATAGCATTCGAATGCATGATAATTGTTTCTCAGTATTGTGATTCCAAGTGTCAATGTTCGTCCTGGAAGAGAGATTCTACTAAATGACGGTGAGAAAAACTGCAGTACTTTTAGTTCAAAAGTACAGTACATATTTATTTAAAATGGTTAGTGTGACTTTCTTACATTTCCATTGTGATAAACACTCTTAACTGCCAAAACAACAACACTGTAATCCAAGGAGGAATACACTATTCTCATGCTAAAGGGATAGTTCACCCAAAATTGAAAATACTCAGTGACTGTTGATCTCCTGTGCACATTCATGAGACTGCACGAGAGCAACAGAATACACAGCCCCTGCTGACGAGATGGGGCGTTCAAGCAAAACTCAATTTGTTTATCTAAAAACAGGTTTGCTACAGTGATTGTAACAACAGAACACAACACAGCTGCACACATACCAGAGAACAGAACTAACTAAACATGTCTGAAGAGTTTGAAGTTGAAGAAAAGATGCATTTCTATGCCCAACCTTATTTGTTTGAACTGGAGTACTGCCAAAATCAAGTTATTTTTAACCGGCAAGTGAGATACTGGCTTCAGTATCCTGTTATGACAGATTTTGGACCATTGCCAGTTCATAGCGGACGGGACTCGCGGAGCGATGCCGCAAATAGAAACCAAGAGATAGACAGAATGTCCCGTCGCTCGTCGCAGCTTGTTAGGACAAAAACTCTGATTAACATATAACATATAAATATACCTTTTATCGCGTGTGTCTGCTGTCTTTGACTACAAACTCTTCAGATGTGTTTTGAAAGTTTGGTTCTCTGGTTTGTGTGCAGCGGTGTTGTGTTTTCTGTTGTTCTGTCCAGTTGAAGCGAAACAAAGTGGTTTCTCGCTTGAAGGCCCAATCTCGTGAGTGGGTACAGCATAACTACTGCTCTCGGGCAGTCTCATGACCATGCGGAGGACAGCAACATCAGTGAGCATTTTCACTAAATAATTTGATTTTGGTTTCTATCTCACTAAACCTTATTGTATGCCTTCAGAACAAGGCACGAGTCGCATACGATAATTTATTATATCAACACAGGGGTGAGTAAACAATGACTGAATGTTCATTTTAAGCATTTTCTCTCCAATTAAAATTCATTATAATGCATGGTTGCTCAAAACAGTTCTAAGACTTGTACTAAGACAAGTGTATTTTGTTAGTGATATATACTATTTTTAACACATTAGTGATGTACTGTACTGTCTACAAACTGATGAGCCCAATTTTAAATGGAAAGACGGTTTGTAAATCTTTATAAACCAAAAAGGCTTAAACTTAATTATGGGGACTGAAACACTTGACAGAAAAATACTGTTTTTCTCAGTTGATTGCAGCTTCTTTCTTTCGGCAAAAGTAGTGTTTATTAAAAGTGAAGATTGATAGAAATTTGGTTCTTTCTGGTTGTTGCATTAAAGCGGTTATCTTTTTAAGCATATTAGGGTCCGTTCACACCAAACATGTTTTTCTATTGTTTTCCTATGTAAACAAGTATTATGTGGACCTCTTTAACCGTTGTGCAACGTTTGACGCAAGAGCCCTTCTGGAAAAAATTTCCCGTATTTAGAGCTGGAATGTCCCTTATTTGGCTGGTAGAAAGTTGGCAACCGTAGTTGTGATCTCAGTATGGGATTCATCCATGCTTTTACCCTTTGCCTCAAAAGTAACTGGGACACTAGGATGTGCATATACACAGGGCTCAAATTGAGGGGGGATGCGAGGGGATGGCACCCCTCTTGTTGCAAGAAATACCAAAAAGCATCCCCCTTGTAAAACCACTATCCCTCTTACCATCCTCTTTGGAATAATTGTGTCATGTATTACTTGGAACTAATCGTGCAAGTAAAATATAACATTTTCTACATTTGATAAATAACAGCGATTTGCCAGTCAGAATTATATTTCGGCATGTGTAAGGTTTCCAGATTTGTACAGGTGAAATCCCCCAATCAGATCTGAACACTTGTACAGTTTGGAAATATTCTGCCAGGGTGATGCTTTAGTAACATAATCTGGCAACCTTGATCGTGCAAGCTTTCTCTACACTTGAAAAGACGCTGGTTTTCTGAAAACACTGGCAGGTGTGTTGGAGTTTAGCGATGGTTGACATGTCCTTCCTAGTGTTCACATGAAAGTTACGCCACTGAAGGTAATGTTTTAAAAGTTTTGCGCACTTTCAGAAATGGCAAAGAGAACAGTTCAAGGAAATCTTTTGTCTTTCTTTAAAAAAAAGGAGAACAGAATGTAAGATATTGTTTACAGTTACAACGTGTACATGTTTTTAAATCAAACAGTTTTCAGGGTTTCGCCCATAAAACACTTTTGTGTTATAGCACTGTTTAAGCATGTTTTACAGAAACGTCATAACGAGTTCATCATAAAATACAATTACAGTGGGTAACAGGTGCATATTATGGCCATGTGTCCTAAGGGTCAATGAAGTGATGCTCATTTTTGTCCAAATCTATTAAATTAAAAATACATTTAAAAAATGCAATTCACACAAACTTGAATATACCTCTTCTATGATGAGCATATTTTTGTATTTTGTAGTTTAAAGTCATATTGATATTTTTTCTGGGGCTTACAGTAAAACAAATGTCATGTGGTGTCCAGAGACAGTAAAAAAAGTCACAGTCTCATTAAAAGCTGAAATTCCTGAAAAAAGAAATGTTGGCATGACTAGTGCAGAATAATCTTTTATTATTATTTATTATTAAAAAAATCAATTAAGTGAATCAATTGTTTGAAAATATGAGTCATATTTTAAAATGCATTTTGTCCACCAATTCAAAGTTGTGGTGTAACTAACATGTAGGTAGGTATTTTGTTTATGCTGACCATAAAAACCATAAAACCGAGTGGAAACCTTTAGACCCTCAAGATTGAGTTTGACATTTTAAAAAACATCTGATAAACCTGGACAACACAATCTCCCTTGAATTTTTTTTACAAATCAACCACTGCATACACAGTACATGAAAGGACACATGTACCCTCAGCAACCACTGCACAATCATCATATTTCATCATATTCTTTTCCTCTTAATGACAGCACATTCTACACAATGCCTGCAGGGATATAGAGTTTTGTGTAGACTAAATTGCCACATCCTCCCCATCACGTCCTATTACTGTCTGACCTCGTTTCATAAAAAATCTGAGAACTAGTTTGAATGAGCTTGATTGGGTCTGAGTAAGCACTTGTTGGACATGACACATACAACTGACATTAATCATATTCATCAACCTGTGTATAGGCATATGCACAAAGACAGTGATTAATTAGGCAAAATGACCATAGTTTCTTTCTTTCTTTCTTTTGCTTTCTTTCTTCACCCATCTCTCTTCCTCTCTCTTCTTTTATTTTTACTCCATCCACTGCTGATCAGTATCTCCAGAGAAAAAAATGTGGGCCAAGTTTTTCACAATGCACCGCAGCCTGTTACTGTGAGAGTGATTGAATGATTCTGTTTCTTCATTCCATCTTTCTTTTTAACTCCAATTTTTGTCTCTCTTCATCCTTATCTCAGCGATCCCACTGGGTCTCATCGTTGTCCCAGGAGACAGTGATCTGGAAACCTGCCGAGCTCACATTGAGAGACTACAGGAGGTAAAAATTGAGGGGGTGGGTCTAACAGATGGACTGGGGTATGAATTGAAAGATTAGACATTTAAAGGACAGGAAAAGAGAGAGGAGGAGAGAAGTGTTGTAGTTTGATTAATGATGGGAAAAGTCAGTCACAGTGAGAATCTAATAACAGAGAGGTTTTGCTAAGTGCAACACAGATAGTATGGAATATAGACCATGTCATCTCATACTATCTTCATTGCATTCTTTTCCTTTAGGGAACAGTGGTTATATAAAGAATTTCACTTTCAGCTATGAAACTAAATGGTTCCCCAATCAGTCAAAGCCTTTATCTAGAGAAATATGCAAATTATGGCTTGTTTTGTTGGCATATGGAAGGCAAGAGCAGAAGACTTTATCTTAAAATCTCACATACTTACAGACACACACACTGCTCTCAGCAGTCTTTAATGAAAGACCCTAGGCGGTAAAGTTGTGTGACAACTGGTGTGATTAGAGTCTCTTTGAAAGAACTGGGTATTCTTTATTCTCAAACTCAAATTCAAATGCTCACTTTAATTCAGTCAGTCAGCAGATGATGACTATGTGCAACAGCATCTGCTATGAAGGTGACAATACAGGTGTGAGAGATCTGATTTGATGGGTAGAGTGTCTGATGTAATGGAATTTGTGTGTGTATCTAATGGAATGGGGTCTCCTGCAGGACTTTGTGTCGTGTCACCCATCTCTACAGCGGCTGGTGCTCCAGGTGGGTAAGACACTGGAGAGAGGTGAGGCAGGCACACCTGGAGCACTTTCAGGAACAAGACTGTAAATACAGCCTGGACACTTGTACCAAGACCTATCAGAATTTGATGGAAATTCCTTTGATGCAAACCTTGAAAACTAGATACACTAAAGCAGCACATTTATGTTTTCTTAAAGTAGGCCCTGAGAGAGAAATGTTTACTGTGAGAGTGCGTAAATCCCCATAGAGATAAAATAAGCAAGACAGTTTATTTTCAGATAGTCCTTAACATCATCCCTGAAGCAAAGTATCCCAGAATTCATCCTAAATCTCATCTCTTCCATCGTCCTGAGTGAGATAAGTGCGCTCTAGCGCCTCCTAGACACTAATCTGTTTGTAGACATAAAGAGAACCCTCATTAGTACATCATTCCCTCATGACAGATGTTATGTCTGAAACTTCTAAAAGGCACAAAATACAGTATGAGTTTGGTAAGCTAAATCCACCAGCTCAGCCCATCATTCCCCAGATTTTTCCCATGGGCCCTAAGTGCTCCCGTGTGCTTTCTGTGAATGGATTCTGTCGTTCTTGTGTTAGCCTCTGTTAAGAATGGCAGCTTTATAGTGATGGTGCATGCAGGTGTTTGATTTTCATTTTGTGTTTGTGGATTTTGTGAGTATAGTCTTTGTAGTGTGTACATTGTGTTTAGATGTGGGGTTGTTTGACTCAGTTGCATGACTTTCATGGCAAGTTATGTACAGTTAATGTTCAAATGGCAGTTTGAAGCTTTATGGAAAGAGATGTAACAAGAAGTGATGACAGGTATGTGTGTGTGTATGCTGAAAATAGTGAAGTTCCGCACTGTTCAGATGCTGTTTGTCTGTTCTGAGTTACATAAGATGGCACTAATCATGACTCCTCTCCTCTTTTCTGTCGCCCTTTTCCCATCTCCTACCCCATGTTTTCCTCCCGTCTCATTCTCAGGAAGGTGATGGGACCAAACCTAAGGCTTTGTCGTCACAGAGGCTGTCGCCAAAATGGTGCTTTCTTGACTGTGAGTATTCTTTTCACTGCAGTTCAGAGGATGAGAGCTGTGCGGCCTGCTACTGTACAGCACAGAACAAGTCATGCCATGATGTTCCTTCAGGATAAAGCTGTAAATTTAACCCATGTGAATAAAACTGCAGAGAGTAAAGGTCAGAGACTCAAAACCATGAGTCAGGCCCACAAAATGCTTTCTCAAGTGCCACAGTCAACTACAGTCATGAATGAGCACAAGAGCTGCAGAGAAAAAGGGAGGAGCTGTTTTCAGCATATTAACTGCATGTCCTTCATGATGAACTCTAAATGTGTGTGTGCTCCACCTGGTCACACCTGCAGATCAGCACCCGGTCAAAAACTTTATGAAAGAGCTCCCTGATCATACTGTGCATGCAAGCACACAATCACACATGTGCCTGCCTATACACACACACACACCTTTCTATCTTGATTTGCATCTGCCATTGAGCTCACAGGATCCATCAACTCTTTGGAAACATAATTTATGTCTGGTTTTTTATGTCCATTAATTGCTAAGGCAAAATTTAAATTTTACATTTAGTTTTTTATTTTTATTTTTTATTAAATTTTCTTACTTGATTTCAGTTAAAGGTGCACTCAGTAACACAACAGTAATATTGTTGATTATGTTTGCTGACACCTAGCAGCGTAGATGTGGCATCATGCAAGAGCTAACTTTTTCAGTTACAGATAACATTGTAGAAATGTGCTTTTCGAAGTCAGCCATAATTAATTTATTCTACAAGTGAAAACAGAGAAAGGTGGTTTTTGCGATAATACTATTACGTTTTTTCTGTTTAAAAGTTTAGCAATTAGCAGAAAAAAATCACTGAGTGCATCTTTAACAAAAATGTACAAAAACATGTACAAAATGTAAAAAAAAATAAGATAGCAACATTTGCACTGTACCCTGCTTTGAACTCACTTCACCTTACAGTTAACCATACATTCCACCCCACTTACCCCTTATTGGTATACTAGTATGTGTGAGTGTCAGGAGAAAAAGAGATGTGAACAGTTTTGTTGCCTTGTAGTATTCTGCTGTTTGATCAGTGTGAAGTTGTGAGAATCCATCAGGAACAAGAGTGTCGCTATACAGTATTTATTCTTTCATTCTTGATGGAATGGATGCAATGAATAATATGTTCATTGCTTAGTAATATCAATATACTTTTATATAGTGTCAGATTGATAACATCCAATTTAAAGAAAAATGATGGTAATGTGTTCAAAGAGTCCTTTCAGATGACTCGTGTCAACATTCCCTAATGCACTGAAATCTATGGAGCAGTCTTATGCATATCTACTGTGCGTAGACAAATCAAGTTGTAAAACAAAGTTAAAGGTGTATCATGAAATTTATAAAATGATATTCATATTATTTTCGTTAGATGGTCTATGCAAATTAATAAATGGTAAATTGCCCTTCTAAGATGCTGTCTGCATCACTTTTCATGTGGAGGTCAAAGCTGTGCATGATGCTTGGGTTTAAAGGTGCATTTAAGCCCTTTCGCGAATCTTGAAAAGTGAAAGGACCTTCAGACTTCCTTTGACAGCATCTCCAGACACTGGGTGTCATTCATCATTACACAGATTCTCCATGAGTCACATTCACATACTACCTAAACTGCTACACATCAAAATGACACAACATCTCAGTAGAGATTAATCATATCTCAGTACTTCCATCTTTCCACCCTTTACTGTATATCATCACTCCATTCCAGTCCCTCCTTCTGCTCCTCCCACTGGCTCAGAGCAAAACTCATCTTCTCATTCCAAGACTAAAGAGATTCTGAGGGCTTTATTACCAGAGCTGAGAGCTGCAACACGAGACAGAACTTTTTAGAGTAATTATGACAGCACTTTTGATCTCGGCCCAGTGTTATGAAGTTGCTGTCGAACTGATTACAAGTTCATGTTTGATTGTCAATGCCTCCGAGCAGCACTTCGGGGCAGCATACAGCCAGGGCGTGGGGGAACCATGTGCACACATTGTATGTGCTGTTACTGTTATTTACTGGGATGAGGACAAGCTGTTGGAAGTTTGTGCATGTGTGCACTGTATACACTTCCCACAACACTTCATTCACTCTCTCTCTCTGTGAAATTAATTGCTTTGGTGAGATGGGAGATTTGTGGATCTCTGTCTTTTTTCCTGCTCATTAAGAACAGCATGAGGGGAGTGTTGTGTGTGTATCATACACGAACACAAATCCATTGAAATTTTTGGTTCAAATACCTGGATTGACCCTTTTTGGTTCATTCCGGTCATCTTAATGATATCTGTTGCAGTCAACCCTGAATGTCATGGGTTTCCTTAAAAAGAAAATTGTGTTATTTACTCACATGCATGTTGTTCCAAGCCTGTTTGATTTTCTTTCCTTTATGGAACACAAAAGATGTTAGTCAGAATGTTAGTAAAGTCACCATTCACTTCTAATGGATACTTTAGAAGCAAATGGTGTCTTTACTAACTATTCTAACTTGACTAAGATATTAAAGGAGACCTATTATTGCCCTTTTTACAAGATGTAATATAAGTCTCAGGTGTCCCCAGAATGTGTCTGTGAAGTTTCAGCTCAAAATACCCCACGGATCATTTGTTATACCATGTTGTAAATGCCTCTTTTTTTGATGGAATCAAAAACACGCTGTTTTCATGTGTGTCTCTTTAAATGCAACTGAGCTGCTGCTCCCCACCCCCTATTATTATGCAGACAGTAAGCGTAAAAATAACGACATAGCTCTGGTCTCCGTGAATACAATCAGAGACAATGGTAGCTGACAGTAAGCGTTTTCGGGTTAAAAATTAAAGATATTGACATAGCTCTGTTCTTCGTGAAAACAATCAGAGACAATGATTCTTTAGCTGCATTAGCCATGGAATCAGCTAACAAGCACATTCGGAAAGGCGATTTGCAAACATTCACAAAATATAAAGTGCGATACTTGCATCTTCAGGATATAAAGCTGGAACACGAACAGTTGGTACTGATCCATGCTTGAGAATCTAATTTTTTGAAAATCCTGCTTTTATATTGACCCTCATTCACAAAGCAGTCCGTTGTAAAATGATTTGCACAAACATGCATGAATTTTGGTATGTTTTGGGGCACATTTGCTTCAAAAACAATACTTGTCCACTGCGTCTTCAGTGGCTCTGATGCCGGGAATACATGAAGACTCTTATGTTCACTTTTACAGCCAACAACAGAACACTTATGATGCTTACGAATCTGAGACATTATTCTTCTCACCGTAGCTGCTCCAGTGCAGAAAAAAATTGCGGACTATGTGTAGATCACTCGGGAGGATCTATGATAATAGGGTGGAGTCTGTCACAAGTCGTGGGCGAGGCTTGCTCTAACGTGACATCACGTTAGAGCAGAAACGAAAACCAATCACTTTGAGACACTGTTTTAGATTAAAAGAAATATAAGAAAGAGGAGTGGGTGGACTTTTAACATTGTAGGGTGGTTGTGTACACACACTGCCAACTCACATTTATGTTCAAACACCATGTAATATGTGAATTTTGCATAATAGGTCCCCTTTAACATTCTGCCTAACATCTCCTTTTATGTTCCACAGAAGAAAGAAAGTCATACAGGTTTGAGGTTTATAACAGTATGAAGGTAAGTAAATGATGGCAGAATTAAAAATGTTGGGTGAACTATCCCTTTAAGTGTCCAATTTGTGTCCAGTTTGAACTTCCATTTGGAGTTGTTGTACCTACTCAGAGGTCTGATTTGGATTGTATTTTATGTCTTGTATTTACAGCTACAACAGCAGATCGATTCTACAGGATTGATCGAGCTCAAGTGAGTCCTTCATACTAGTCTTTTATTAAATAGCTGCAATTTAGTTTTGAGGATCCACACACACCATTCATATTTATTTGATATCTGTGTTTATTGTCTTCTCAGGAGCATCTTAACTATGTGACTGAGATTTCTCAGGATGAGTTGTTTGTTTTGGACCCAGAGCTGGTTGTCACAGAGACAGTCAGCACGTCACCAGGCATGCCAGACCTAGTGGACTCCTCTGGAGACATCCCGTCCGTTCCACGCGAATTCACCTTCCACTCATCCTCCTCTTCTCCACAGAACTCGCCTGGACCCAGGTGAGACACCATAATCACCACGTGCACAAACATCTGTAGCTGTACATATGCATCCAGTGCCATTGTTTAAGCTAATCTTTGTCTTGTCATTATAATGATGCTTTTGATAAATTAGTTATTCTACAAACATTTTAAACCAGGAGACTTGTTTGTTGTTAGCAGCAGATAATAACTCATATTACTGTTAATGAGACAGCAGCGTCTGCTTTGGAATATCAGCCATCAGGGAGCTATAGAGCTTTAAGCCATCTGGTGGCACTGTGGTTCTCACAGCTTTGTACAAGCTAGATTAACAACTTTAATTCCACTGTACTGAGAACTGTAAGATTAACATTCACCTAGGGCATTTATAGTTGTAGCTTCTGGAATGCTTTTTATATGAGTTTGTGCAAATGTGTGGGCAAGTTCATACATGAATGTATTTGCATGTTTGGGAATGAAAATGTGAAATTGGATGTGTGGGTGTATGTGTGTGTAGCAGGATAACTATGTGGTTCAGAGTGAATAAAACAAGAGCGTTTCCTTCAGCGCAGAGCTTGATCCGATCCTCTATTTATAGCTATATACAGTCTGCAGCTTATCTTTGGAGGGGGTTAGAGAGCTAGAAACAGGGAAACCGAACACAGTTATTTAGCTTCTCTAAATTTTATAAGTGAAATGTTATGTGTACTTAAGAGTGTTTGTAAATTTTTTATTAGTAATTATTTAATATTTGGTGTATGATGGATATAAGTAGCTGTTGAAGCTCACAACAATCATTATTCCAAAAGTACATGTCCATCAGCAGCTCCTTTAAATGCAGTGCAGATATTCCTCTCCATTCCTCTCTTCTCCTCTCATTATTATACTTATTACTCCTCTGCTCTACTTATTAATCCTCTCCTCTCTTTATAATTATCCTTATTGTCAACCTTATTAATCCTCTCCTCTCCTTTTTGCTCCTCTCCCCTCCCGTCCTATCATGTCCTCTCCTTATTATTATCCTTATTACTCCTCTCTCTCCCCTCCCTTCATATAATTTCCTCTCCTTATTACTCCTGTCTGCTCCCCTCCCTTCATATCATTTCCTCTCCTTATTACTCCTCTCTCTCCCCTCCCTTCATATCATTTCCTCTCCTTATTACTCCTGTCCTCTCCTTATTATTATCCTTTAGGGCTGCAACTAACGATTATTTTGAATATCGACTAATGTATCAATTATTAGAATGATTATTCTTCTATTCTGTGATTATTACAAGTATTAATCATTAGCTCTTAAACGACTATTCAGATTGTGCCCCGACTTAAAAGGTTGTATTAAACGTGCTTGCTAACAATACAGAGGACAAAATCATCCTTTAAAAATACCTCTAAATGAAAAAATAAAATAAAATAAATAATTTAATTAGGTAAAATATTCACTGCAAAAAATCCTATTGTTGTCAAGTGTTTTTGTCTTGTTTAAAACAAGATACATTTACTTGAGAAGCAACATATAAGATATATAGACTTGCTTTAAGAGAATGTATCTTAAATATAAGTGTATTTTTTCACTTTGTTATACTTCTGCAAGTGCAGTAAAGACAAAATTTACTTTTATTCAAGATCTATTCTCTAAAAGCAAGTGTAAATGTCTTATATGCTGCTTCTCAGGTGAATGCATCTTTTTTTAAAGGATTTTTAGATATTTTAAAATATTTTTTATATTCAACATTATCAGATAACAATTTTTTATTCTGCAGTATAGCTTTTAAAGTAAATGTACGTTGTTTTAAATGAGTTTTAGATATTATTTTTGGAAAACAAGCCAAAACAAAAACAAATCAAAAACATATTTTGTTGCAGTGTATAATGGGGTGAAGACTACCCTCTCTGACCTTTTTATTCACTTCAATCCATCTTTAACTCACAAAAAAAAAAAAAACCTCTCCCTTATTATTAAAGCTGCAGATTGCCAATTTTCTTTACAATAAGAAATGCACAGTGACATATATTATGATTCAGTAAGTCACGAGCCATCACGTTATAATCTAGCTGCAGCAAGTACGCGTGCTCGAGGGACGAGCATCCCCGCGACAGAGTGTGCATCAGCCGGGTGTAGATTCAGTCTCTCCCCCTTAGATCGGGACACTTTGCGCAACTCATAGAAGAGGTGCTGACCGCACAGAGAAATGCCAGTTTCGGAGTCTGTTGTTATTTACATGACACACAAGTTTTGCACACCTCCTCGTTTAGTCCTTGTCATGTTGAATGTCTGCACCTGTCCCTCGTGTGTTTATCTATATATTGTGCCTTCTTCCTCTTGTGTTTGTCGAATCATTTTGTTTGTCAGTTAGTTTGTTCCTGTTCCAGTCTTGTTCCTGTTCCCGGTTGGTCCTTGTTATTATTTTTATTCTCGTTTATGTTTAATTTGTTTTCTCTCCCCCGTGAGAGTTTTGCATTTGCCTGTTTGTTTTTCTTTTGTGTAATAAAATCATTGATTTTACTCATTCCTGCGTTTGGGTCCTCCTTCCTGCTTACGTACCGTGACAGAACGATTCAACCACTAATGGACCCAGCAGGAATTAGTTTTTTTTTTTTTTTTTTTTCGGTTCGCCAAAGAGCTGCCAAAACTGAAAAGATCTTTGGTCTCCGTCAGGGGAACCAGCCGGTGAGGGAGTATTCGCTGGAATTTCAAGCGCTGGCCTCGGGTTTGGGCTTCAACCAGGAATGCCTCATTGATCTCTTTGTGGTTGAGCCCATCAAGTCTTGTGTTCCTGTTGGGGGTGAAGAGGGGAGTCTTACCGAGACCATAAAATTGGTGGGATTATTTTATCTCAGCCTGTGTCTCGGAAGGCTCTCTCTCTTCATCCAGCCCAAGGACAGTGATGCCCCCTCACTGACGCTGCCAGCACTCAAGGCCACGGAGGCTGTTCCCTTGTTGCTGCAAGCGTTCCCGGCCATGGAGGCCATTCCCCAGTCGCTGCCAGCGTTCCCAGCCATGGAGGCCTTTTCCCAGTCGCTGCCAGTGCTCCCGATCTCAGCAGTCACTACACAGCCTGTCCAGGTCCCCGTGGTCATTGAGTCTGTCCAGTTTCCTGAGGCTGACATCGAGCCTGTCCTGTTGTCTCTGGCCGTCGACAAGCCTGTCCTGTTCCCTGAGGCCATTGATGAGCCTGTCCTGTTCCCTGTGGCCGTCGACGAGCCTGTCCAGTTCACTGTAGACATTAAGTCTGTCCAGTTCTCTGATGCTGTCGATGAGCCTGTCCAGTTCACTGTAGTCATTAAGTCTGTCCAGTTCTCTGATGCTGTCAACGAGCCTGTCCTGTTCCCTGTGGCCATCGATGAGTCCGTCCAGTTCCCTAAGGCTGTCGATGAGCCTGTCCCGTTCCCAGTGGCTGTCGACAAGTCCGTCCAGTTCCCCTTTGTCGTCGATGAGTCTGTCCATTTCCCTGAGGCTGTCGACGAGCCTGTCCAGTTCTCAGTGGCTGTCGAGAAGTCTGTCCATTTCCCTGAGGCTGTCGACGAGCCTGTCCATTTCCCTGTGGCCGTCGACAAGTCTCTCCAGTCCCCTGTGACCGTCGATGATCCTTTCCAGCCCCTGGTGACCTTCAACGAGCCTGTTCAGTCCCCTCTGATTGTCCACTGTCCGGTCCAGTCCCTAGCGGCTGTCGACCAGCCCTTTGTTCAGTCCAGTGTCCAGCACCCATCAGACAACAGCTACCAGTCTATTACTCATCCCAGTTACCAGCACCCATCAGACACCAGTGACCAGTCTGTTGCTCAGTCCAGTGGCCAACACCCATCAGACACCAGCTACCAGTCTGTTACGCAGCCCAGTAACTAGCTGTCATCGGACACAGCTACCATTCTGTTGCTCAACCCACTAGCCAGCACCCATCAGACACCAGCTACCAGTTTGTCGCTCAGCCCAGTAGCCAGAACCCATCAGACACCAGTCACCAGTCTGTTGCTCAGCCTAGTAACCAGCACCTGTCAGACACCAGCCACCAGTCTGTTGTTCAGCCCTGTAAGGTCCCTGCCCAGTCTGACCAGCACTCTGCGGTCACCACTCAGTCTGACCCAGTCCTGTCCCCTACGAATACCGACCAGTCTGTCCAGTCATCTGTGGCCACTACTGACATTACAAGCTGCTCAGCAGCTCGGACTTTGCCTTGGTCTCCGGGTTCCCCTCCGGTTCGGCCCTGGCCTCCCGGTCCATCCAGACCTCCGAGTCCTTCTCCGGCTCCGCCCTGGCCTCCCGGTCCATCTATGCCTCTGGATCCTTCTCTGGCTCCGCCATGGCCTTCTGATTCACCTGCAACCTGGCCCAGACCACTCCCCTGGTCTCCTCCACCCAGCCTACCTGGACTGTCATCTGTCCCTCGGCCTGGCCTGTCTAGTTTGGATGCCAGGTGGCATCTGTTTAGTGGGGTACTGTCATGACCTCGGTCTGACAGCCCTCTCCTTCTTGTTATCTGTTGATTTCTGTTTTGTGTTTGAGCGCATGAATCTGTTGTGTTTTTTGTCTGCCATGCACTCTTCTGACCCAGCCAGCTTGTTTTCTCTTGCCACACCTCCTCGTTTAGTTCTTGTCATGTTGATTGTCTGCACTTGTCCCTCATGTGTCTTCATCTATATAATGTGCCTTCTCCCTCTTGTGTTTGTCAAATCGTTTTGTTTTTCAGTCCATCTGTTCCTTTTCCAGTCTTGTTCCTGTTCCCAGTCGGTCCTTGTTTTTATTTTTATTCTTAATGGCATGTCTAGAAGACAAAGTGTTTTCTAGACACATATATATATATATATATATATATATACTGTATATATAATCTGTAGCACTGTATGTTTTGGATGCAATTTTTGGCAACTTTTCTGTAGTTGGTTTGTTTTCAGTCACATGCACATGGCTGCTGATGTGTTTCACAGGGATCATTACATCTCTTAACTCCCTTAGGGAAGAAGTAACGATCTTTTGCTGAGCCAACATTGAACATGCTTTTGTTCAATTCAGAATCACACAGAATCACTCATGAAAGGAATATTAAATTAATAAAATGATGTAATTAGCCTTTGTGTTGTTCTTTGTGTGGAGTTAAGTGCTGAGTTTGCCAGTGTGAGCTGTGGGTGAACAGAGTGGCAACATTGTCTTTTTGAGTGTCAAGAAATGTTGGGTTGCTCTCTCGCTCTCTCTCTCTCGCTCTCACTGTCTCTTGTCTCTGTAATGTTTTTCCACCGGTTATGCTTTTGCACCAAATAAGCTCAGACTGCTACAGGGTGATACATGCACTAGTGGAGATCAAAGGATAGTATCTCTCTCTTTCTTTTACTCTCTTTCACATACTATTTTGTAACAGAAACAACATGCATCTAACGCTTTTGGAAGTGTTTGTGTCAACCAAACTGTAATGTGTAATATGTGAGGCCAGAAACATATTCTATGCAAATTCATGGTCAACGCATTGGAAGTATTTGGTCCTGTTGTACATACTTGCTCTGCATTGCTGTGGTGGTAAAAAATCGCAGTCCTCAAGGGGGCTTGAGTGCCATTAAACTGGATGTGTTATTATTCAGGTAGACTTCAACTAACTTGCTCAGCAAGATTCTCTTCAAACCTGACAAGCCTTATAAGACAGTTTACACCAGTACCTGCCATGGTGACCATTGTGGCAATGCTGAGAATGCAGTGTTTACTTTTAAATTGCTGTTTGACACATTTCAGAGTGCAGAATTTTTGTTTAATATTTTAGGCTTTGATAGTTGCTGATACAATGACTGACCTTTGCTGAAGGAGCTCAGTCCCATTTTAGTGATATAGTCAAATATTCCCCTTGATAATGTCTCTCTCTCTCTCTCTCTCTCTCTCTCTCTCTCTTTCTCTCTTTTCTCTGCCTCTCTCCTTGTTTCTTCAGGATTGAGGAGCTCCAAAGGAAGCGTGTTTCCAGTGACAGTTCTGTGGCACAAGCTCTTGCACACAGTGACTCACTCAGATCAGCCAAACCAGCTCTCAGCAGGTAAGAGAAACAGATAGAACATTTACTGTATACTTTTCCAGAACACATATCTGAAACTCCAGCTAGGAGAAAAAAGCATGCTTCCACAATATATATATATTAGGGGTGTAACGGTACAGATATTCGTCCCGAACCATCACGGTACTGACGTCACGGTTTGGTGCGTGCAGTCAGACAAAGAATACATCTGAGTCAGTCACAGGCGATCCACACTCCAATCCAAAAGGGGTGCTCGCGGTAGTGCAATGCTGTATGCTAAACGCCACAACAGGAAAAAGAGCAGAAGAAGAAGAGACCATCTATGCACCAACCGAAAACAAGAATGGCTTCTAATGCACAAGTTTTATTTTTCATGATTCTATTTATTTTGTACTTTTATATCACACGAGATGCTTTTTCAGTTTTGTAGCTGATTGTGACCAAATACTTTTTGCTTTTTATCAACCCTACAAAAAAATATGGCCTATGCAAGAGTGCATTCTGTTTACTGCTTAGTGCTTAATACACTAAAGGAGGCCGTCATTGTATATCTTGGCACAGCATTTGGACATGTTATTTCTAATAAAGTAAAATAAATAATTTACAAAATTATTCATAGATGTTATCCTGTAAATGCAGCCATTAGTGGATATATTCATACTGTTTGTGATAAATGTACTTTTTGTAAAACATCATTTGAAGATATTGAACATTTGTTTTTTATTGCCCTTTAAAATAGGGCAAGACAAAAACTCTTAATTTAGAACCTTATTTTACTTTGTTTTCAAAACCCATATTTTTCTGATAAACAAAATGACATTATTAATCTTTTAATTATTTTGGCAAAGTTTTATATTCATAAGACAAAAAATTTTTTTTTGACATATATGTTCATTTTATGTTTTAGTTGTTGTTGTTATTCTCTGTTTCACATATTCTGAACTGTACCACAATGCCTTATATTTGCCTTGTACTTTTTGCATTGTACTTGTCTGTAATTGAACTAAATAAAAAATAATAAAAAACAATAAAGGAGGCTGTACTGTACCAACTACCTCAGGGGGTACTAAATGCCACTAGGTGGAAACAAACTGTAATTTGTATACTGTCTGTTCAAAATAAATGAAAAGAAACCTAGCATTTTGGATTTGTTGCTTTTTCCTGTTGTACTGAACTCGTATCAAACCGTGACCCCAAAACCGAGGTACGTACCAAACCGTGACTTCTGTGTACCGTTACACCCTAATACTATATATATATATATATATATATATATATATATATATATATATATATATATATATATATATATATATATATATACACACTACCGTTCAAAAGTTTAGGGTCACTTACTCATTCTTTATTTTTTTTAATTTTTTTCTCATTTTAGAATAATAGTAAAGTCATCACAACTATGGAATAATAGAAATGGAAATATGGGAATTATGTTGTGACTAAAAAAATCCCAAATAAATCAAAACTGTGTTATATTTTAGCATCTTCAAAGTGGCCACACCTTGCCTAGATTCTGCAGACATGTACTCTTGACATTTTCTCAACCAACTTCTTGAGGTTTCACCCTGGGATGCTTTTGAAATAGTATTGAAGTTCCTTTCTATGTTGGCACTTAGTGGCTGCTTTTCTTAATTATTCGGTCCAAGTCATCCATTTAAAAAACAAAAAAAATGTTAATAACATTTTAGTTTTGTAATTAAATAAATTAAAATGGTGGCACAATTATATTTTTGTCTACAAAACTAACTTCAAACATTTAAGCATACGCCTTCAGATCAAAAGGTTTTTAAGATCATGAGAAACATTTCAGTCAAGTGACCCCAAACTTTTGAACGGTAGTGTGTGTGTATATATACATATATATATATATATATATATATATATATATATGTGTGTGTGTGTGTGTGTGTATGTATGTATGTATATATATATATATATATATATATATATATATATATATATATATATATATATATATATGCAGTTGTGCTCAAAAGTTTGCATACCCTTGGAGAATTAGTAATATATGTACCATTTTTAAAGAAAACATGAGCAGGCAAACACATTTATTTTATTTCTTATGTGATTCATATTCAACTGTAGGTTATAACAGAATGGCACAATCATAAAACAAAACATGGCAACAAAGAAAAAAATGAAATGACCCCTGTTCAAAAGTCTGCATACCCTTAGTTCTTAATACTGTGTATTGCCCCCTTTAGCATCAGTGACAGCATGCAGTCTTTTGTAATAGTTATCTATGAGGCCCCAAATTCTTGCAGGTGGTATAGCTGCCCATTCGTCTTGGCAAAATGCCTCCAGGTCATGCAAAGTCTTTGGTCGTCTTGCATGAACCGCACGTTTGAGATCTCCCCAGAGTGGCTCGATGATATTAAGGTCACGAGACTGTGATGGCCACTCCAGAACCTTCACCTTTTTCTGCTGTAACCACTGGAGGGTCAACTTGGCCTTGTGCTTAGGGTCATTGTCGTGCTGGAAAGTCCAAGAGCGTCCCATGCGCAGCTTTCGTGCAGAAGAATGCAAATTGTCTGCCAGTATTTTCTGTTAACATGCAGCATTCATCTTGCCATCAATTTTCACAAGATTCCCTGTGCCTGTAGAGCTCACACACCCCCAAAACATCAGTGAGCCACCACCATGCTTCACAGTGGGGATGGTATTCTTTTCACTGTAGGCCTTGTTGACCCCTCTCCAAACATAGCGCTTATGGTTGTGACCATAAAGCTCTATTTTGGTGTCGTCACTCCAAATTACAGTGTGCCAGAAGTTGTGAGGCGTGTCAAGGTGTTATCGGGTATATTGTAACCAGGCTTTTTTGTGGCATTGGTACAGTAAAGGCTTCTTTCTGGCAACTCGACCATGCAGCTCATTTTTGTTCAAGTTTTTGTTTTGTTTGTGCTCCTTGAAACAACCACACCATCTTTTTCCAGAGCAGCCTGTATTTCTCCTGAGGTTACCTGTGGGTTTTTCTTTGTATCCCAAACAATTCTTCTGGCAGTTGTGGCTGAAATCTTTCTTGGTCTACCTGACCTTGGCTTGGTATCAAGAGATCCCCGAATTTTCCACTTCTTAATAAGTGATTGAACAGTACTGACTGGCATTTTCAAGGCTTTTTATATCCTTTTCCATCTTTATAAAGTTCCATTACCTTGTTACGCAGGTCTTTTGACAGTTCTTTTCTGCTCCCCATGGCTCAGTATCTAGTCTGCTCAGTGCATCCACGTGAGAGCTAACAAACTCATTGACTATTTATACAATGATATAAAGCCACAGGTGTGGGAAATTAACCTTTAATTGCCATTTAAACCTGTGTGTGTCACCTTGTTTGTCTGTAACAAGGCCAAACATTCAAGGGTATGTAAACTTTTGATCAGGGCCATTTGGGTGATTTCTGTTATCATTATGATTTAAAAAGGAGCCAAACAACTATGTGATAATAAATGGCTTCATATGATCACTATCCTTAAATAAAAGACAGTTTTTTTTGCATGATCAGCAATATTTTCAAAATCAATGCCAAAATTTCACAATTTCTGCCAGGGTGTGCAAACTTTTGAGCACAACTGTATATACTGTATATATTTCTTTAAGAGTTCTTGCTCTTTATGATTAAATTTGTATGGCCCAAAGCAGAATAATGAGTTCTGTGATGGCTGTGAGAAATGCTGATCTGTAAATCTTGAGTTGCTTTGTGAGAAAGTTCTCTCAAACTCATCTTTGTTACAGAAAAAAAAAAAAAAAACTCCTCTCCCTTCTCTTTTTTTTTCTTACTAATTGTGACCATGAACTGGGTTTGATGGGATGGGCAATAGACCGTATACTTTGCGATGGTAGAATTGTCTCCACAATGCGTAAACTACTTTGGTAGATACATTTGTTCGGCAATCAGTGGGCAGAAGTCTTTAATGTTATATACATGTAAGAGTGACAAAAAAACATGGAGCAATGCAAAAATACAAAGAGTGATGTCTTAAACAAGTGAAAATGAGAAAGAACTTATTATTAAGGGGTGTAGCAGAGCACTGTCGCAGCTTGCTGCATCAATATAGAATTCATCTAATGTGCTGTCAAAGGTGTGTGTACAGTTTTACTGTTTTGAGTCTTGTTTTGAACTCATGTATAACATAATATGAAGCAGTTTGCACACTTATGCCAGACTCATTGTTTATTTGTAATGAATAATCATATCTTTTGATTTGCGTCTGTCAAGTTCCAAATGAAAGGAGAATATCAAGATGAAGTACCTTTTGTTTGTCAACTATTTAATTGATTCCCCTATATATTTTTAAATGTGCTTGTGTCTGTGTTTGTGTGTGTGCAACTTTGGCTGTGGCCAGCAGGCATTTTTTAAGACTGTTGGTGTGTGACAGGTATGACATCTCATTTACTGTGCAGAAATATGTTTGCTTTGCACCCTGACCCTGTGTGTGTGTGTGTGTGTGTGTGTGTGTGTGTGTGTGTGTGTGTGTGTGAGAGAGAGAGAGAGAGAGGTGTCCTAAAGGTAAAATTTCAGTTTAGGGAAAAAAGCTATCCGTGATCACCAGATTTTTAAATCAATGATGTCCACAAGAGAGCGTGATGGATAAATCTAAATAAAATACAGAACATGTTAACTAAAGTGCATTCCATTTTCAACTAAAGTACATAAAATTATAAAATCAAATGATTTAGCCAGTCTCAAATCTAAAGTTAAAATGTAAAATTATAATAGAAAAGTTTCAATAGACAATTTTATGTTTGCAGAACATACAGTGTTTTTCAATAATTACAGTTGTATGTGCAGTTGTAATATTCCCAGATACAGTAGTAGTGGTATTTGGTTGAATTTGGTTGGGAAGCGGTATTTGCAGCTCAGACTCTGCCTCACTGCAGTAATCGCATGTATCTGAGCCCAGTGTTTTAATAGAGGCTTTTCACTCAGGATGCCTCACCAAGCGCAAAAGAATGAAACGGAGCACGGGTATCTTGAGATGCTCTTGAAATTGAACTACTTTCCTGACACAGCATTTAAAAACATATTGCTTATGCAGAAAAATGCTAATAAAAGAGCAAGATTCAATGGCCAAAGACCTTCACTTTAGTCATTGTCAATGCCTGGCACACATATGAGATTCAATTTGACCAATATTCAAATTTTGAATTTTAATTTGACTGCCTTAAAGTGAACCAACTATTAGAAACAGATAAAAATGTAGCAAAACTGCTGATCATGAAATGTTACAGATGTGACCCTGCACTCTGACCCCAGCCTAGGTGGGATATGTGAAAAAAAAAAAGAATTTCACTGTATATGTGCAAATGTATAATGTGTGATAAATAAATAAAATTATTAATTATAATTATTAATTATTACAGTAGCTTTCACTGCACAGAAGACAGCAGGGATATTACTGCCTGACTGCTTTCAAGACAGATACCACAATCACAGATCTCTCTGGTGTGAAATCAGCTTTGTAAAGCCAAAGCTCTCCTGTGCTCACATGCTCTTGTGTGTTCCTAAATGATGGGCTCTTTGGATCCTATTAAGTTCTTTAAGGGTCAGTGATGGCTCAGATCTATAAAAAGGGAACTTTTGTTAAAAGAAACCGCAATGTCGGTGGTGTGTTATGTAACATTTGTGTTGGTAATGAACCGGTCTGATCCAGTGTGGTCAGAGCCACAACCCTGCCTGAAGGGAGGAATAATTGCTACAGTCCTGAGATAATAACACCACTACTGTTTTTTCACAGTTAAGTTTGTCTGTTATATTACATCACATGCACTTGCTAGATGCTCTATAAGGCCAGACCCTTAAAATGTCATGGAAGCCAATGGGACACCCTGCCAATTCAAACTATCCTTTTCCCCTTGTTTATTTTGTGTGTCACAAAATGTAAAAATATTTTTTTTTATTGTTTATGGTTATGTCTTCATCATTTGTATCTTATTTTCCCATTTATATTTATTTTTAATTTAATTTTGTCTTTTGTTGTTGTTGTTTTGTTTGTTGTTTTGAAGGGCAGGGGGTGTTCATCGCTCAAACACAACAGCAGCAGATTTCAAACCTACCAGCAGGTGAGACAAAGCAGTACTCCACTTTGTTTCTATGTTTCTCCCCTCTCTGTACTTTTTAACGTTCTCTCTTCTCGGAGCTGCTATAGATATTAGTGTTAGAAGTGTTCAAAGAGCAGCTCTACCCTATTAGTCCCAGAGGGGATTGTTACTGGGGCCAGTTGCTCTTCCTAACGTGGACCATGAGTAAGTGTCATTGCTGCAATGAGGAAATGAACTCCAGCACAGCAGGACCACACCATTTCTGTTGCTGATTATTATTTTTGCTAGCCTGTTCTGTTCCTTATTAATCCCAAGCTGTCTTTCCTGACTCAACTTCAGAGGATAGAACCAGCACAGGCTCAAACACACACACACACACACACACTCAAACTGGCAAAGTTTTACTAAAACAGGGTAGTAATTAAGCCTTTGTTGGACTGGTCAGGTCTGGTCGGGTCTAATCTAGTCTGTGCTGGCCCTGTCTAGTCAGTTCTAGTCATGTTAGGCATGAGTTACTTCTTGTTCTGTCTTGTCGACATTTGTCTGGTGTGATGTCTGTCATCCTGTTCTCTGACAGCTGTTTGCTGGAAGACAATTTGTTCCTGCAAAGAGATTCCAGACAGGTCTAGCATGCTTAGACAGTCACAGAGATGGCCTGAAACCTGACCATTCTGTTATGTATCACTTTCAGATGAATATGGAGCAAGTTGCTCCACTTTTGCACGTGATATTTCAGTGCAAATACCTGCACCTGCAATCTAGTTTAAGAAGGCGAATTCAGCGCTTGAATAGCACTGTGTCTTCAGTATTTAAATTAAGTAATTGTGATTCCTTTCCATGCAAACATGCATCCTTTATGTGTATCAGAAATTAGGCTCGCTATAGATTAAGCTTTATTCACAAAACTCCATGCTATTTGCACACTGCGATTAATGTTGTGCTATTAATGCATGAGGAAAACAGCTGAATAACTGAATTTATTCAAAACAAATATTTGTTACATTTTCTATCAATCATGGCAGTAGAAAATCAAATAATGATTAAATGATGGAGAAGAGTGCTACAATCTTGCATATATCCAGATGTGTGGTGTAGTCAAGTGCACTTTCTGCACTTCTGATTTTGTGGGCACATTTGCGCTGTTGCCTGATCTACATATATCCTTCAGTAAATTGGGTGCTAAACCAGTGCAGACAGTGCACACAAATAAACAGCACTTTAACCAGCCACAGTTCCTTCTTAGAGAATTAGAGAGCTTATCTATACCTCAAATCAGCCTAAGATTTTGACAAGTTTGATTAAACCATCAGCTTCATGCCCAGGGACATTGATTGGCTTTCTGTTGTTGTTTGATTTTGAATGGAAGCCGTAATTAATTAATGTGGGTTTTATGTCATGTTTTTCTGTTATACATAAATGAGGGATTTGTGTTGTCTTCTGAAATGTAATTATAGCCCTACCCAGGAGGAGAACACAGACTTGAGACTGATTCACATCTGCTACTCAAAGCAAATAACAACACGAGAGAGATTAGCACTGTGTTTCCTGCACAGGCTAAGCAGACCATCTTTAATGTGGTGTCTGTGGCTGGTAAATTGGAGGGAGCATGTACAAGGTTATATTGATGAAAAGAAACAAACTAGAACAGATACACAAGTGCAGCGAGGGCAGTTTAATTATATATATATATATATATATATATATATATATATATATATATATATATATATATATATTTTTTTTTTTTTTTTAATGGCTAGTTTTTATTTCGTTTTAGTATAGTTTAGTTTTTTATTTGTATTTATTTTTTTCATTTGTTACAACACAAAATATTGTCTGTAACATTTTACACTTTGTTTACAATAAGTTTGTATTTGTTAACATCAGATAAATATATTAGTTAACGTGAACTAACAATGAACAACACTTACAGCACTTATTAATCTTGGTTAATGTTAATTCCAACATATACTAGTAGATTTTAAACATTAAAAGTTAATACATGGTTACTGTTAACATTACGTAATGCATTGTTAACTTACCTGTACATGAACTAGAATGAACAACTGGAGATTTATAAATTCACATTGACCAAGATTAATAAATGTTATTAAATGTATTGTTCTTTGTTAGTTCATGGTGCATTGTTAACAAGTACAACATTATTTTAAAGTGTTAGCCTACAATATCACATTATCTGCCTGTGATGAAACAGAAACTTGCTTTTTATTTGTCAAATTAACATCATATATACAGATGAACTGTGGTTGGTTGTTTTACATGTCAATCAGACAGTTGTTCACCGGTTCTTACACAGAGTAATCAAGATTGAGAGATTATTTAAATAATATTATCAAACATAGATTGAACATATGAAAATTGAATCATTTTCTCTATGAATCTATTTAGTTTTTGTTCGTATTGTTGTGCACATTTATAGTTTGTTTATTTATATATTTCAAACTACTGTTTGTTTTTTATTTTAGGTAATGAAAATGTTTTTTCACTGCTAGTTTTCATTTTAGTAATCGGTTTCATTAACAATTATAACCTTGGTGTGCGTGTATGTTTTAAGCAGTGTTAAAGAATGTCTGTAATTATAGCTTTGGTTACATACCAAGGAAAGGTTCAGGCATGTTTCAGGCTGGAGGAATAAACTGCTACCAGCCTAAATGGTTGCATATGTATTTAGCTCTCATGATAGAGAAAGGTCTGAGTGACATCATCAAATCTTTCCTCATCATGCACTGTAATGTGAGTCTCTCAGAGATGCCTGGCCCTAATAAAGCTGCAAGAAATACAGCTTTTTTTATTCTGAGGGGTAGTTGGTTATTTCTCAGCTAAATGGATATGGCAAAAGATAAAAATAGGTCTTTACTACTTCAATAAGAGTAACTCAGTGATGTGACCTTATGTGAGGTGGTCCTGAAATTGTATTTGATTTGAAAATGTGTTTTCTCACCCCATTAAGATGATGTTACTGTGGTACTACTGTGTAACTCCAGTCACGTAGGCAAAGATCTAATCAGAAATGTCTCTAATGTGCATTACCCAGACATTTCCCATGGCTGACCAGAGGTAGCGCATCAGTGTATTTGGAAATTATTTGGCATGACAGAGATAGCTATATGGGAAGATAAATTATGATTGATTGAGATGGTTTTTGATAGCTGAGAGTTGCAGCTTGTGGTTTCAGGGGTTTGAAATCCACTTACCTAAGCAAACTTCATTAGCTTTGCTGCTGAGGTTCAGCCTCCAGGCAGAAAAGACATGCAAACATTACAGAAAAGGTGTGTGTGTGTGTCTGTGTGTGTGAGTGTGTGTGTGAGAGAGAGAGTGTGTGTTGGGAAGACATGTCAGAATCAGTCCAGATTTATGAGTCTGTGAACTGCTTTTAATTATAAGACACACTCAGATTCCTGAGCGAGGCATTTGTGACTGGCACTAGCTCGCAAACACACACACACACACGTTGTTGCAGCTATAATTATGAGGACTCTCTATAGAAATAATGATTTTTATACTGTACAAACTATAGATTCTATCCCCTAACCATCACAAAAAACGTTCTGCATTTTTACATTTTCAATAAAACATCATTTAGTGGTTTTTTTTTTTTAAGTGATTTAAATAATGGGGACACTAGAAATGTCCTCATAAACCACATTTATAGCATAATACCCTTATAATTACCAGTTTGTGACCCAAAAAAAAGTCCTAGTAAACCACACAAACCTGCCACCCCCCCCCCCCCAACACACACACATACACACACTCATAAATTAATCAAGATGAAACAGTGTGTTGGTGACATTGGCTCAAGTGTTAGTGAACCCCTTTACCTTTCCCTCCCTCTCTCTCTCTGTCTCACTCAATATGAGCCAATGTTTAAGGTGAAACAGGTTTGTTGCTCTTCAGTTGAACATGATCTGACCCATCTGACCCCTGACCCCTGCACACGAGGAGCACAGAGCTCTGGGAAAGGACTGTACTTCATTATTATTTACCAAAAAATATCTGCTTTACTGTTAAAGGGATAGTTCACACAAAAATAAAAAATGCTATCATCATTTACTCAACCTCATTCCTTCCCAGATGTGTATGACTTTCTTTCTTCTGCTAAACACAAATGAAGATTTTTAGAAGAATATCTCAGCTCTGTAGGTCCATACAATGCAAGTGAATGGTGACCAGATCTTTGAAGCTCCATGCACTTGAGCTGGCATGGACTCCACAGGTTGCGCAAAATCTGATGTTTTCTGGCATGATTTGAGAATGTTCCAAAGTGCATCTTGCGGGTTTCAATAGAAACAAGTAGATCTGACCTTTCATTCCAAGGAGTTAACTTGGTCAATGTCACATATTTGCTTATTTGATTTGTTTATTGTTGATCATTTTCATTCAAGTAAGTGGTTTCTTTCACATTTCGAAAAATCTGAAAACTCTGTTTATTACCAGGTTTAAATTAGAATTTGAATCCCAGATTTTCAATGTGAACCCCACTGTATCTCCTAGCAGCGAGTTTTTGGCAGAGTAACTCATCGGAATCATGCTTTTCTTTGCAAAGTTAAGAATTGATTCCCATGTGCTCCACCTGTCTCCCTTTCTTAATGTCCCAGTCTTCCTAGTGTAGGTTGGGTGACACACACTAATATCTGTCACCACACTCCAGCTCTTTGATCAAATATTCATTCAGGTGAGAGCACACAGAAGATGCTCCAGGCAGATGGAGGCATGGCAGGGGAAGAGAATGAGAGGAGGTGTGGTGTCAGCATTGCCATCATAGTCAGCATCATACATACTGTACAGACATAAAGGCAGCACTGACAATGACATTAATAGAGTTTGGGCTTCCTCCTCATTAATTTCATGCTGTGAGAGGGGAATATCATGAAGCTCATTAGATGCATTATTACAAATTCATAATGTGCTATTGCTGAACTAATCTCTGAGATAGAATAAATGTAGTATGTTGGGATTGGCAAAAAAAAAAGTGTTTTAGCCAGAGATGCTGTGTTTATAGTATAGTCAGGTTACCAGGTACCCTGCCAAACTTAACGAACAGTCACTAACATAATCAATTGAATACCCACTGCTGCGGTTATCTTGTAAACCTCATCTTGTTACCTCAGCCCTTTCAGTCCGAGACAAAGATCATTGGGAAATCCTGAACAATAAGGAAAAGCACTTGGAGAACATGAATGTTAAGATGAATGGGTTTACAATGTGTGCATTAAGAATTTTAGGATTAGAAACATGCTTTGTTGAGGTCTTCCTACAGATTTGTGTATGATGATTTGAATTGTATCACTCATTCAAAGGTTTATGTTTCACAACTCTTTTTTTTTTTCCTTGCACATATACAGTGCCCTCCATACTGTAAATATTTAGACAGTGAGACACTTTTCTTACTTTTTGCTCTGTACGCCACCACAATGGATTTGAAATGAAGCGGTGATTTATACACAGACCCCCCATTTTCAGGGGCTCGAAAGTAAGTGGACAAACTATCATAATCATAAATAAAATGATAATTTTTGATACTTGGTTGAAAATCCTGTGCAATGACTGTCTGAAGTCTGGAACCTGCTGACATCACCAAATTCTGGGTTTCCTCCATAGTGATGCTTTTGCAGGCCTTAACTAGAGCTATCTTAAGTTGCTGCTTGGTTGTGGGATTTCTGCTTTCAGTTTTATCTTCAGCAAGTGAAATGCATGGTTAATTAGGTTGAGGTGAGGTGACGGACTCAGCCATTGAAGAATATTCCACTTTTTTGCCTAAAAATCTCTTAGGTTGCTTTCACAGTATGATTTGGTCACTGTCCTTCAGTAATGTGAAGTGTCATATTCTCAGTTTTGGCTGAATCTGAGCAGATGGTATAGCACTAAAAACTTCAGAATGAATCCTTCCCTTCTCCTTACTCTTCTCTTCCCATATTTCTGGTACCGCACAGGTTCATCTTAGTTTCATCTGTCCAAAGAAAAGTGTTCCAAAACTTGGCAGGCTTTTTAAATGCTTTCTGTCAGTCTGTTTTGGCCTTCCTATCCTTGAGGCTTACCAGTGTTTTTGCACCTTGTGGTAAACCCTCTGTATTTACTTTCATGAAGTCTTCTCTTGATTGTAGACTTTGACAATGATACACCTACCTCCTAGAGTGTGTTCTTGACTTGCCTTCATGTTGTAAAGTGGGTCTATGTATAACATACCAAATCCATTGTGGTGGCATACAGAGACAAAATTATGAAAAATGTGTCTCACTGTCCAATTACTGGACATTGGACATTACAAGACAGGGAACACTGCACATAAGACACAGCCACCTAGATGAACACTAAATGTGATAAACAGAAACAAAGTAAAACAAAACAACAATGGGGAAATGGAAAATAATATATGATGACACTAAACAAACTTGCACTAAAACAATAAATATTTCAACATAGAGGAACATAAAGCTCCAGTCTTTCTATTTTGTTTCTTAAAATATTTCAAACTCTGAAAAGTTTTCACAGAATCACAAAAAAATTTACATGTGTGAATATGATATTTACCCACAGTTTCACATCTCTTACAGGTTTGAGAAGAGCACCCTGAGTGATGCAAACTCTGGTAAGGAATTTAAGTAGTGCTCTAGTTGCACTTTCACCTCTTCACATTTATGAACACAGCAAGTGACTAATTTTAGTTTTTCTTTTTCTGTATGAGAAAGTGTTAAAGATAGTCTTGAGATGTGGATGAATCTCAAGTCTCTGATCCTCTGCTAGAGCGAGATCAGGGCCACTGTATATACCAGAGGAGCAGCTCTTTAGAGAAACTGAGCTCAGTGAATCATTACTTTTCATAGAAGGTGGAAGCTGAGTGTTAAACCCTCCTTGGACTTTGTTCGTCTTCCTTTTTAATGAACTGCCACCTGTCAGGAGAGGGCATGTGCCAAGGCGGCTGTGTTTTTCCATTCTTTTAGCACTGGCATGGGAGGAAGAGAGAGAAAAGAAAAGGGCCATCAAACAGTCTATAAGGTGCAGCGAGGCAGAGCAGGTTATCATCACTCACATTGATCTACATTAGAATTTAGTGCTAGCTCCAAAGCTTCCTGGCATGAGCAGAGAAGGAACACATTTCCAAAACCTGATTTGGCCCTGAGCGTGCTTTCTCATGAAAAAAGGCTCTTCAACTCCAGAAAGCCGAAGAGTTCTGAGAGCAGGATTGGAGCGGGCATATCTTTAGATACAGATGTAGATTTAGCGTTACAGTGTACGCTCTGCCACGCATGTTAGCCCAATATCCCAGCTGTGTGTTTTCATATTTAACCTCTCGAGGTTTATGAAGGAATGCGCAAGATTGCAGGATTAGGAAGGCAAATCTACAAAGGGCATTGCAAAGCTTTGAACACAGATTTAGCATATTAAGACTGAACCTTCAGAGCCAGCATCAGCTAATGTGATTAACACACGTAATTAAAATCAAAACTGTATTTCATTTTTAACTGTCTGCTCCCAAAGTGTTAAATAAACAGAACATCATCTTGTGTGACTCTGAATAACTGAATATTAAACAAATATGCATAAGTAATTTGTGCATGCAGGCAGTTTTTGAGGTTATTTGTTGTCATAAGGGTACTGCATTGTTTGCTCATTATCTGAAAATTATTGGTATCACAGCTTTACAAATTTTCTTACCTATAATTCCACTTTTGTTTTTGTTTTTTGCCGCTGTCCTTTTCTGCATATGGCGGTGCCGTTTTACGGCCCATTCAGCAAACGTGGTGGCCTGTTTCAGTTTATTGCCGCCCGATCAGCCGGTCCACCAGGAAAAGTCCTGGTTCTCCCTATGGCCAGTCTGCCCCTGGCTGTGATATCAGCAAAAACTTAATTAAAATAGGAAAAATCGGAAACACTTCACAATAACATTCTATTTGTTAACATTAGTCAAGTATTAAGTATCATGAACTAACGATGAACATTGTTTTTACAGCATATATTAATCTCGAGTAATTTATCAGTATAGTATTATTCATTGTTTATGTAGTTCAGATGGCATTAAAAGTGGTATACATTAGCATTGGTTCATGTAAAAAATTTACGGATACTGTATGTAGAAATCAACATTAACCAAGATAAATAAATGCTTTAAAAGTATTGTTCATAGATAGTTCCTTATTAACTATTGTGTTAACTAATGTGTGTTAAAAAATATACTAGATTCTCCTTTAACAGTGTATAGTGTATATCTTTTGTTTGTTTAGAAATATCAGCAGACACTCTAATTGATTGTGTGAAGAAGAAGGACCACCAGAAGGTGAGAGCATTATTGAAATTATCGTTGTCATGATAGCAAAATTTCAGTAGTCGATCCCAGTACCTGTAAAATTTCATGATTCTCTATACCAATTTTGATACTACAGCAAAAATGAATAATGTGCTACTGAACACAGTTTTTGAGCCTATTTGAAAAAATTTCCATTTTACTTTTTTGTTTATTATTATGTTTTGAAGTTTAAATTAACTTAAGTATCAAAATGGTTTCTAATCAAATTAATTCATAAAACTTTCATAAAATGAAATTAGAACAATTGGTTTACAACATGCCATTGTGTTTTGTTTTTATAAAATAAGTGCTTCTGTGAAGATCCTCATAGCATAATCTTAAACACAACATTGGTCTTATTTTTGGGTCAAATAAAGTGCTGCACAACAGATCATCACAGTACAAATGAAAACATTTATAAAAACTTTTATTCAGTACAACAGTATTCTTGCTTTTGAGATATTGCTTAAGCATTATTATTATTATTATTATTATTATTATTATTATTATTGTGACTGTACATTTTAGTGAATATTACATTTTACTATACAGTAACATATTTCTACTGCAAGTTGATTCGGGCTTTTATTTTGACATGAAGGCTTTTCAGTTTGTTTGTATTTTTGATAGTAGCTTCACATCTCCGGATAAGCAGTTGTTTAAATGGTAATTATTGAAGTGCAAAATGCTGCAGTTTATTTATATAAACATAGTCTGCAGGCACTACACACTTCACAGTGAATAAGCGCTCTGCTCTGTCATCTATTACAACATGCACAGCGTGCTTGATGCTCTTAATGCGTTGAGTTTAGCATATGAGCGACTCCACACATTCACTGTAAAGTGCACAGCACATAGAGACAGTATATTTAATTACATTTCAGCTTTTTGCGGTTTAATAGTCACACTAGGACCTATCACAATTTTAATTAGATTAATTGTCATAAATTCTTTCCCAATTATGTCAAATTTGTGTGTGAACATTTAAAAGCAGTCGTGTCAGTCGATTTTATTTTAGTATCAACTTGGTATCAAAGTACAGGTACTTTTGACACCTCTAATTTGAATATAATAAACACATAAATACAACAACCTCTTGTTTTCTCCGTCTAGATTTAATTAATTTAAATTTCGTTTTTTGCCAAAGGAGCTGTTTCTTACCAAAATGCTTTCAAGAACTTTTGGACATTGTTTGAGCAGAGAGCTAATAATGCAAGCAAGTCGGAAGCTGTGCTAGCTCTATAAGTAGCAAGAGAGTGAATTGTGTGCTTTTAGTTAAACGCTCAGGCAGCCTAAAGGATATTCTGTCCTCTCTAACACAGCACTGACCTCACCATTAAATGTCAAGTATCTTGCAGAGCGGAGGCGGATCCATATAAATGATCCTGCATGTTCTCTTGAACTTTTATTCGTTCCTGGTTTCTATGGTGATCAAAAAGGCTTACTCCAGAATGACAATCTCCTACACCCAGCTCCAGGCCCATTCCTAGACATTATGCTTCAGTACAGAGAAGAGAGAGGGGACATTTCACACATTGAGGATGTTTGGCATGTTGCTATGGGCTGTGATGTACACAGCTTTCATTACTTCAACTTCATAAAGTATCTGCTTTAAATTAAACTTCTCACAGCACCTTACAACTGCACCATGGAACAATAAACAGTCAATTCTGACATTTAAACTGGCTTGAAAGATGTAGAGCATACAGGTAGACAGGTATGTCTGTAATCAGCAGATTATGTTACACAAAGATTCATCTGTCTGCTGTGTAAGGAGTGTTTCCTCTTTCCTCTCAGCGCAATCATCATCCTGTAATCTCTCATCCACATGAGTCTGAAACCTGGTGAATAAAAAAACCTGTGTGATGATACAAGTGTGTCTAGACTCACTGGACTTTGTGACAATACCAGTCCTTGTTTTTATGCCAAACTCTGGTGAATGAAAGAATCTTGGCAAGTTTTTCACAGATTTTGGCCTTGATCACATCGAAGGGTCCTTACAACCTATTGAGACTGCCTCCGGCACATTTGCTATCAGACGCCAGCCAAACTTGAGCTTTTCTCCTTACCTCAGCTGAGCCCATCACTGGATTTCGTTTAAATAACTATGTGGAAAGCTTTGCTTTTATTGGCACTTTTCAGTAAATCATCAGAATAGCATGTGGCTTCCTATAATGATATTGTTGCACTCTTTGGTTTGCCTTTGGTTGGGAAGTGTTTCTATTGGTTCTTGTGTGTTTAACTGTCAGCTTTTCTCTGTAGTTGAAGGAGCTGCATAAGAAGGGGGCAAACCTGTGTGTGCAGGACTCTGTGGGCCACACCCTACTGCACTACGCTGTGGAAGTGGGCAGCAAGGAGATTGTCAGATACATCATTGATAATGGTAAAATAAACACATATACCATCTCTGAAACATCTCTGAAACACTGCTAGTTTTGGCTTGATGTTTTTGTCTTTGCAGTTTTTCTGCCTGTATGTCTCTTGTTATTTTAGTAGAAAGTGCAATAAAAAAAACAACTGCTTGGAGTAGAGTAGATCTTTGAAAGAATAAAGTAAAACTCTCACTGTCAGCAGTGTCTATCACAATCTTTAAAGACAAAGTACTGTACATGTGCATGATTTTCTGTTTTTTTCAATGTATATGCTTTTCAAACACAGTTGTTCACTGTGCTTTTGTGTTAATACTGTGTGTTTGTGTGTATGGGGGGGTAGTGAAGCAGGTCATCTCTTTCTCCCATGCAAGTTTTTTACCACTCTTCATTAAGCATCACACCATGGCCTCAGGGCAGTGCGATTGCAAAGTTTGATTTTTATGGGGGGTTTTTTTCACTCCGCAGCACCCGCCGATATCCTGGATGTAACCGAGAGAGAAAGGTGAGGACTGTTCTATCATTTTGAATGCACTTACACACTGATTTCATGTGTTATTTTTATCTGTCGATGACAGTACAGTTCAAGCTTTTGTTTTATGGTATTGTAGCCAGGACTGGCTCTCTCAAAAGCCCAAGCTATTTCAGGACTTATGTGTTTAATTTTTATCTCTTCTGTTAGACAGCCTGTTTATTCCTTGTCTTGTGTTTTTCTTCTGTCCTATCTTTTGATCTTTCTCTTCCTGTTTGCTGTCTGTCTCTTTCAGCGGAGAGACAGTGTTGCACAAAGCAGCTTCGTTGTGTCATAGGACCATCTGTCATTACCTGGTGGAGGCGGGGGCATCGCTCATGAAGACGGATTTACAGGTGAGATGGACAACTGAAGAAGACAATTCCACACATATACACATGTTTGGACGGTTAAAGTTTTAAAGAGGTTACCTTACTGGAACTATGGCCCAATATGAGGCCAACATGGCCAGGTCAATGGCCACATTTTTACTTGGTATTAAGATGCGTTTTGAGCAATCCATTTGTAACGGGGCAATGCAACAGACAAGTGTAAATGGGGTCCAAAACATTTTTAGATTTGTTCACGTCAACCACATTAAGAGGTGGTCTTATGTGGTTGAAAAGCACTAGTAACCTCCAGGGTATGAAATTAACTTTTTTGCCCACCAGCCACAGTGGCTGGTGAATGCCCAGTTTTGCCACATGGATTTTTTACCAGTCACTTAGATTTTTCAGACACTTTTAATATAATTTTTAATACAATGTTATTTTGTAATATAACATATAATATTATTATTATTATCAAAGAGTAGACAAGCACAGAAGAGACACTTCTTGTTCAAGCATCATTTCTGAGGCTGTACTGAATTATGACACGCATGACAATTCACCTAATGTTGTTGTATGTCATTTGCTATGTATAGTAACATATACAGCCACAAATATTTGAAACTAAGCAATGTCAAAATAAAGTGTACCTGCAGAGTTGAGAACTCTATGCATACACGTGTTCTGTGAAAAGCACTCATGAACTGCATAGTGCCACTGAACATCTGTGCACACAGCGAGTCAGACATTTCATCTGTTCTTCAAAATATAATCAAGTGTGTTTCTTCAAAAGGGCGTCTTTGTGTCTAATGGCATTTTTTGTCATATGTCACTCCGAGATGTCTTGAAGGTCGCCCGCCACAGTGGCGTGTAGATGAGCAAAAATACCCACCTCTGCACAAGAAATACCCACATTTGGCGGGTTGGTGGGTGTTAATTTCAAACCCTGGTGACCACATTGAGCTCGTAGTGAAAAAGTTAATCAAACGCTGTGCTAAAACAAAGTCCCTTTCAACGCAAGTCATTCCATTCGGCAGTCATCTTGGGAACGCTCCTGCCCAGCTATTGTCTATGGATACAAGTGGCATGGAAGTACAGCTCCTATCTACTTGAATTGGGAAAGACCGAAATCTCCAAAACGGTTGTTCAAGATTACAATCAAAGAACATATTTCAAATCAGTAGTAAAATATGACAACAGTGGTATCATAAATTGTGCTGCTTCAGCTCAGATCATGCTAAAAAAATGCTATTTTCCTGCAGAAATACAGTGATGTAGAGATTGATGTATGTCATCATGAAATAAGAGAATTTTACATTGAAATTCGAACACAAATGATCAAAAGGAATGCATAATATGACCAGATTAGTGGTTGCATAGACTAGTCGACTATAACTAATGTAGTCGACATTGTCAGCCTGAAGTCTACCAGTCGCTTTCCACATGATTTACAAAACATGTCTGTAGGAAATACAGTGGATGGCAGATTTCAGAAACGTAGGATGGCAAGGGAAGACTCATTCATATTAACGAGCAAAGCTCTACCTGATTTGGTAGGGTTAGATTTAGGGGTTGGGTTATAGTTTCTCTGACCAATCAGGTAGCGATTCCTGATGAATATAACTGAAATGCCCAATCAGATATCACTTTACTCATGAATATAAATTAGTCTTCCCCTGCCATCCTACGTTCCCGAAACTTGCCAACAGCTGTGGAGGCAACAGAAATACTAGTGCTATGTATAATCATTTAAAAAGACACCCATTGGATTTTCAACATGATCAGCACAACTTTGTGGGTTTGGACATCTGACCTGGTTGCTGTTCGATCCTTCAAGAACGCGATTCGATGACAATTAGAAAGTTGATTCAAGTTGGAGTTTGATGACATGAAGCAGTGTATCCCTATCCTGCATGCTAGATTCCGTGTCTGCCCATAATCATCTGTACAAGCGGCTTCAAGAGGAGGGGGAACCACCATCAGCAGCGTGTAGTCCAGGCTACACTAAAATATGTTCAGAGAATGTAGTGGAAAGGATGACATCACAACTAGTCGTATTCGACTCGACTAATGGGCTCGACTAATTGACAGTTAAAAATCAGTTGTCGTGCAACCCCTAGAAGAGTTGTAAAAGTTGATGCATCTCACCTGTCCAACTTGTGAGTGGATCACCCAAAACGCATCTTAATACCAGGTGTACAGCAGGCCTATGAGAAGCAGTCTGTTCAGCTCCCCTTTCACCATGGTTCCTGACATAAAGCTGAAAAAAGAAATACACATCCTTTCAGAAGTCAGAAGATTATTCATTCTTTGTATAAGATATGGGAATTTTGGAAGGAATAATTGTGGTGAGCCCTGAATGCAGATTGATGCCAAACCAGCTCACTGTCGACGTTTGTGGCTTTTGGATCTTTCTCATTTTGGCTGCAGCCTCCAGCTGGTCTTCATCCATGAACTTTTCTGTACTCAACTGCTCTGTGAATCAGTGCTGACTAAGACCTACACATGAAACAAGGAGCCATTCTTCCCTCCCTCTCCCCTGTTCACTTCCCCTCCACATCACCTCCACAGAGCCAGCCAAGACACTCAAACACTCCTGCAAACCTTCTGATTGGTGTACCACAAAATTACACACAGCTGCAGACACACTAGACTTGAATTACCTCCTCTCTTCTTTTCAGAAGAAACATCCTTTTATAAACTACTTTTAGAAGAGATCTGTAAGGGAATGATTAAGGGAATGATTTCCATAAAGCACATTTGTGGTTATAACTCAGAACTACTGTGCTTTCTCTTTCTCTGTAGTTTTGTCGCTTTGCATCACTGGGCCTAAATGTAATATTCTACTCCAAGCCTCACAGCAGTCCAACAGATCTTAACCAACTCCCATAGGTTAAATGTGTGAGACAGCACTGATGCAGTCTCCTTTGTGACAATGGGCTCTAGCCTGTCATTATCAGTGGACTCCAGTCTTGTTGAGGAAGACGAAATGTTTAAAGTCACCTGTCTGACACAGTCTGAGAGCAGACAGAGAGAGAGAGAGATTCTCTTTGTGAAGGATATCTGCCCATTTTTATCTGCCTTCTATTAATGAGTCTGACTGACATGATCTAAACAGGACCTGTATCATTTTCCTGGACTGTGGTCTGATCTGTTTAACAGCCCTGCTTCATCAGCACTTTTCTACTCTTTTCCGCTCTGTTTCCATCAGTCCCAAGGAACCTCTGCTTAATCCTCTGTTTCGTGCAATCCAGAATAATTTAATATCATCCAGGATAGAGTGACTCATCCTTCATTGCCCTGTGATAAACTTTCTATTTTTTACACTCTATCCATCTGTCTTTGCCTGTAGATAATAAGCATTCTCACAGTCCTTTTTAATTTTGTTTTCTTTTTTCCATTCCCTTGAGACTTGTATGAGGATGAATGCTGGTATTTGGAAGCGCTGTAAAACAGTCGTTATATTTCTGCTTACCGCACAACTTGCCCTCCTGTGTTACTGTACTCATCTCTCTCAGTTCATCATTGCTAAAATTGTCCATTGTGCAAGCTGCAGGACTCTGCTTTTAACAGGTTTCCAGAACTGGCTTTGTTTTTATGCTCATCTGAAAGGCTGGACATAGAGGGATGCAATACTGCACTGTAAGTTGCACAGTATGAAAAGGTGCTGGTGCCCTGTCGTACTGTATTTTCCCAAACAAAATCAGCTTCATCAGCTTCACCAGTCCAGCAACAATGAAAGCGCCTGGCAGGCAGTCTGATTGCTCCAAGCTACAGTATGTCCGACAGGAACAGTCCAGATCTTTCTCTCAGACTCCCTGCACTAGGCCTGCCTACAATTAACAACAATTACTGTTGAGCAATGCTGGCACCAGCAATGTGGAAAAAGAGAGGAGTTTTCAGAGAGAACATGTTTACCATTAGAGGCTCAGTCTGCTCTTTGATTTCCCTCCTCCATTGTTCATGAAGAATCTGAAGACTATCCCTAATAAAGGCCTGTGTGCATCCATAGGTGTTTTCTGTGCACTTTGCTTTAATCCGCAGAGCTTGTATTTGCAATTGTGTTTGTTCTTGTTGTTGGAATTGTGGCCCATCCATAACTGCAATTGAATTTGAACTACTGGTACTATTGTACTCTGTTCTGTGTGGCATGGTTTCTGTATCATAAAAAAAAAAAGAAAGTCGTCGTCTATGAGAAGTCTGATTAATGCAGAGAGTATCAGTCAACTGGAGTCCCAATTGAAAAGATTGTGGCTTAATTGGTAACACTTTACAATGAGGTTGTAGTGTTTGAAGAATATTTCTACTCTTTTCCGCTCTGCAAATGGCACTACCCGGACCATTTATCAACACGGCTCAATGGATAGAGCACCATGAACGCAAAGCAGGTGCGTTAACTTACGGACCGCGCAGATCATTATCAACAGCGCTAGACGCTACCTGGATCAATTATCAACACAGCATGGAAAGAGGTGTGCGAGCACAGGGCAGATGCATTTACTCAAGGACTGGTCTTAATCCCACAGCACAGACTATTTTAAATGTAATTGCGAAATCTGATGCAAAACCCCCCAAAAATGCAGTACAGAAATGTCTGTTGCAAAACTCTTATGTGTCAGTGATAAAACTAGTTTAAAACAAACAGCCCCCACATTCTAAACAGCACTGACAAAGAAAACAAGAGAAAACATAAATTAGAAGACTTTTCAATCCTCACGTCACAACACTTACAAACATTTACCATTGATTTACTGTAGAAACACTTAAGTGTATTAACTATGGTATTTGTGGCAGAAAAAGTTTTTAAATGTATATAGACTGCTGTTTTTCATTACAAAAATCCCATAGCTTTTATATAGAAAACACAGGACCCTATTTTAAGCGTGCAAGCACTAGGCGCAGCGCAATGCCTTAACTCATAAGCACAAAGTCAATGGTCATGGCCATGAAGTGTTGGTATTTTCATGTAAGCGTGCACTAAAGCCCCGTTCACACCACAGATGGCATGCCGCTAGACTTTGCGATCTGTGTCGCTGGTGGCCGTTTCTACTGCTCCCACTGCTCTAACGTTATTGGTGGACTGCACAACTGGCCATAGTAGCGTTTGAAATGCTGTTTAAAGATGATACTGCAGATAAAACTAAGACATCATACTAATTTGACAAGGAATAAGTTATTTTACCTGTGACAATGCACATTCTGCAGGGGAGGGCTTTTTATATAACCTGCAGCACTGCTTGATGCATTCTATCATTAAGCAAGACGAATGTTATATTAATATATAAATCAAACTAACTCAAAATGCCGACTTGGTTTTCCATGCATCATTTTATTAGGCCATTACTACACTGGCAGCCAAAAGTTTGGAATAATGTACAGATTTTGCTGTTTCAGAAGGAAATTGGTACTTTAATTCACCAAAGTGGCATTCAACTGATCACAAAGTATAGTCAGGACATTACTGATGTAAAAAACAGCACCATCACTATTTGAAAAAAGTCATTTTTGATTAAATCTAGACAGGCCCCATTTCCAGCAGCCATCACTCCAACACCTTATCCTTGAGTAATCATGCTAAATTGCTAATTTGGTTCTAGAAAATCATGTGCCATTATATCAAACACTGCTGAAAGCTATTTGGTTCATTAAATGAAGCTTAACATTGTCTTTGTGTTTGTTTTTGAGTTGCCACAGTATGCAATAGACTGACATGTCTTTTAAGGTCAATATTAGGTCAAAAATTGCAAAAAAGAAACAGCTTTCTATAGAAAATCATCAATCAATCATTGTTTTGAGGAATGAAGGCTATGCAATGCATGAAATTGCCAAAAAACTGAAAATTTCATACAAAGGTGTACACTACAGTCTTCAAAGACAAAGGACAACTGGCTCTAACAAGGACAGAAAGAGATGTGGAAGGCCAGATGTACAACTAAACAAGAGGATAAGTACATCAGAGTCTCTAGTTTGAGAAATAGATGCCTCACATGTCCTCAGCTGACAGCTTCATTGAATTCTACCTGCTCAACACCAGTTTCATGTTCAACAGTAAAGGTGCAGGCCTTATGGGAAGAATTGCAAAGAAAAAGCCACTTTTGAAACAGAAAAACAAAAAGAAAATGTTAGAGTGGGCAAAGAAACACAGACATTGGACAACAGATAACTGGAAAAGAGTGTTATGGATCTTAACCCCATTGAGCTTTTGTGGGATCAGCTAGACTGTAAGGTGCGTGAGAAGTGCCCGACAAGACAGCCACATCTATGGCAAGTGCTACAGGAAGCGTGGGGTGAAATATCTGGACAAACTGACAGCTAGAATGCCAAGGATCTGCAAAGCTGTCATTGCTGCACGTGGAGGATGTTTTGATGAGAAGTAGTTTAAGATCAAATTGTAATAGTAATTTTTCATGTTATTAATGTCCTGACTATACATTGTGATCAGTTGAATGCCACTTTGGTGAATAAAAGTACCAATTTCTTTCCATAAGAGCAAAATCTGTAATTATTCCAAACTTTTGGCCACCAGTGTATGTATGTGGTTACAGACAAATAATATAGAACAGTGAAATTGCTCACAGAAACTTTTAACTTCTCCTCTGTCTTGCCTGCACTCAAGTCGACTCCAGTATCTCACCCTCACCCTCCCTGGAGACAGATGACGTAAGCTCCTCTGTCTTTACTCTTATTGGTAGTCGCTCGTCATTTGCATAAAGTTGAAATGTTCTCAACTTGTCGCAACTTCAGCTCGTGTCGCCGGAAGTCACTGCACTTTAATAGGATCGTGTCGCTTCGTCACGAAATCGTACATGCAAGGCGCTAATCCGGTCAACGGAGGTTCATCACCGGCACCGTCTCCGTCCTGTTATACAGTCCATTCCCTGTCAAGCACTAGCGATACAAAACAAAGACAGTACATTCATAAGAAGTTGGTAGTGTAAATTGAATGAATGCAATGAATTGGAAGAATAAAATATGGATTTACATTATTCTGTGCATCCTTGTTAAATGGGACACGCTCCTTTTATACACATGGAAATATGGTTGAGGAGATGCATGTAGGCTCCGTTAAATTACAGAGAATGTAAGTATTATTAATCATTTTCATCTACTGACACACAGATCATGGCTAGTATTAACAGTGATTGTATCTGCACGCACTTCACTTCTACCGGTCGACAATGATTTATTTATTTTTTTATTCATTTATTGAAACACGAAAAAATTCAACCAAAAATATTTCTAAATTCAAATTACACTTCAAATTAAACAAAAATATAATCAAAATAACGAAGTGGTCAAAAAAACATACCAAATCAAAACATTTTACTCTCTTCTTCCACCGGCCCCTTTTGCAGTGACTTAAACATAACAGTAAAAATAATAATAATAAAAAATAAACCATGACCTCTACAAAATGTTACACAAATCTCATAAAGTTTTGGTTCAACAAACAGCTTCAACAGCAATCGTCAAGGACATTATTTGATGTTCTGTAGCCTTTCAGAATTTGAGTTACGTTTTTGCACTGAGTTAAGAGGTGGTATTGAAACGTCATAGCGCAACGACCAAATTCTCAGGATAATAGCAAATTTCACTTTGCGGCACTTCATTTACATACAATACACCCACAGTTTGTGTGCCTACACCCTCAGTTGCGCAAACACTCCCACCCACACCCATTTGCGCTTTGCTGTGGCACGAATTTAGTGTCAAATTACAGAATTTACCCCAATCGTTAGCCTGTGTTAATCATGACAACAATGTATACATTCTTGAAAGCCAATTTATTGTATTTGAAGCATTACTCGCACTTTTATGGATTGGTCTTAATTGCGTATCTGCACAGATCTGATGCTACAAACACATCTGCGTCATGATACTTCCAGGAGTGCCAACACAAATATCTCGTGTCACCCACCTGTCATCGACAAGTGCATGGAGAACAAATGTATGGCCACTCTTTGTGATTAATCACGGTAGCCATCATTTATTTATTAAAGTTGCTTTTCCACATCATTCAAAATAATAGACGGCAGTCGTGGAATTAGCCCACAACACAAAAAACATCATTTCTGTGCACAAAGATGTTTTAAATTAAATATAAATACACAATACTAGAAGAAAAGCTTCAGTATAGAACACTAACATAGAGCCCAGTTCTATAAAATTATTGTTTAGCTAACTTTTGAAAAAATGCCGGCAAAAAAATAAAATAAATTGCCAAATGAAAAAAGCATTCAATTAAAAAATTAATTACCAAATGAAAAAATAATTGTTAGGCCTATATACTTGCCTTTTCTTTACACAATCTTAAATTAGTCTTACCCTGTTTTGTAGATGAAAAAAGTGACTGAATGACATTCTCAGAATGTTCTGCACTTTTTTTAAGACAATAAACTATCAGAACTATTTGTCCAATGCTGAGTTTACTTTCAGAAAACTAGATTTTGAACATTTCAAAACTTTTAAATATTAGAAATATAACCCTCTTTACCTCGGTTCGCGTTTGCTGAGCTTATTCAGAAAATGTAAATTGCATTATGACGCTAAAATTAATTTTAGATGAGGGATTAGGGACATTTGGAAGGTGAAAGGTATACAATTAGCGATATACACACATTTCTGTATGGAAACGGCTTAAGGGCAGATTTCTTTTGCGATAAACCAAAACTTATGCAACAGTGTTTGTTTAAGCATGGCATCATTGTTTAAGCATGGCGATTTTTATCGATAAAAGGCCATTTTAATGGAAACATAGAAGACGGCAAATTTCGCAAACTATTTTTTTAACGCATTTTCACTTTGTCGAAGACAAAACAGCGTGAAAAGTGGATGGAAACTAGGTTAGGACTATGGATATTATGGAAGAACTATGTTACATTTTCATAATTATTATGGACCAAGCAAGCAGTTTTCCATCAGTGTAAAATCTGTTCTCTTGAAATGCTCTCTGATTGTAGGAAAATGTAAGTTGTTTTGTTTGCCTTGAGAAATGCCGTGAGATGGCTGTAGTTTAATCAGTAGGAGCCTGGTGAAAGGAATCTGTAAAGGAGAACTTAGTCACACACACTGACAGAATATTTCAGTTTGGCCCTATACAAATTAGGTTAATTTTTTCCCACAGATGTTACTGTTAATATCATTATTTACACCTGCATCCCAACCTTAAAATCAATGCTTTAATGTCAAATGTGCATCTCAATGCACAAAACATGCACAATTATTGGTAATTGCATGGGTGCTACCAAAGCAGATGCTGATGCCACATTTTCAACCGACCCTTTGAGGGCACACGTAATACTGATGTTGGCTAGGCTGAAATTGAGTTTGACACCCCCGTTTTAAGCTATTTCTCCTCCGACACACGTTAATATGGGTCCGGCGTTGCGGTTTTGGGAAACACTCCGTTGTATTCGTTAACATTAGTTAACGCAATAGTTAACATGAACAGAACTTTTATAGCATTTATTAATCCTGGTTAATGTTAATTTGTACAAATACAAATTTTTTTTTTTTTTACATCAAAAGTTAAGATTAGTATACATTAACATTAGTTAATACAATACGAACTAACATGAACAAACAGTGAACAGTGTTTTGATAAATTTACTATATTCAACATTAATAAATGCTGTAAACATTATTGCTCATTGTTAATGTTAATGAAAGTGTGAAGTACTTAATTATAAATTGTCAACCTAAACCTTTCAAGCATTTTGCTTCAGTTCCAACAACCATAACTGCCTATCAAGACTTTAAGTGACATTTATCTATGTTTCTTATTTAATCCAGTACAGTCATATTTTGTTGTTGTTATTTTTAGACTCAACATATCTCTTCATTTCCAGGGGGATACTCCAAAGCATCGTGCCGAGAAGGCGAAGGATGCAGAACTTGCGGCATATCTTGAGAATCGTCAGCACTACCAAATGATCCAGCGTGAAGACCAGGAGACTGCAGTTTGACTTCTCACCTCTCACCCCTCACCTCAGCTGGTGTCTTTATCTTGTGCCAAAATAACAGTAACCAAACATGTATTCACCCATAGCAGGTCACCTGGACTGCAGAAGGGGTTGATACATTCACAGAGAGGGGAGATGGTCGCACACTTACAGTAACTGTCTCTGAAGAGGTCTCTAGCTTTGAGCATCATTCTCTGAATGACCTGTTGGGCTTAATGTTTTTTAATTTCATTGCACTGCCAAAACTTCTTTAGAGTTTGTATGTATGTTTGTATGTATGTAACAGAATGCATTTCCCTCCACATTAATGCACTCATCAAGTTTATTGCTTTTCTAGTATGACAATGCTGAATGTTAGATGATTGCAAATGAGGGTTTAGAAAATGAAGGGCTGAATGTTAACCTGTGGGTGAGGACAAACATTCACTGTCTGTAAGTTTAGCTCAAGCAGTCACTGTAGCCCTGACCCTTTATTATTGCTCATGTATGGCTGTGCTCAAATACGATAGACTGGTTTGTGGTCCAGAACATGACTGTAGGTCAACTTTTGGTGTTTAACCTGAAACAACATTTCAGTTAGCTGACTAATTTAATTTTTAATTAAATGAGATGAAATTTACAATGTAACTCATTATATTATCCCTGCACTCAAAGTGTTTTCTTTCAGCGATGGTTCAAGGAAAGGAGTGTTTAGTGGGGTGTTCGTTTAAAGTATCAGAACTATTTAGATATTTTTCAGGTGTGTTGTTGAAAGGATTTTGCATTTTCATAGATTTCTGTGCTGTTTCTAATAAGAATATTCGGTACTGTAAATGTATGCGAGTAGCTTTCTGTTCAAGAGGCATTTGCACTGTAGCTTTGATTGCCTTCTTTACTCTCTACTCTGGATTTATAATTGATGTACTAAACTATAGCTACTTTCCTACCATATTTTTAAGTAAATAGATGTTTATATGGTTTGTAGCTATAGCAGTTGTGTTGTCATGTTTGTATTATAAAACTCTGTAAATTAGATTTTTGTTTATTCGAGATTATAACAGATTTTTCGCTCCTTTGATGATTCAGCTCATTTTTCTTAACTATTTGTGATAAACCAAAACACTTTATATAAGAGTTAGTTTATTATTGCTTTTTTTTTCATTGCTGATGACTTGATAGAGATTTAAGATTTCAGGATACTATTTATTCTCTAAATGTATCAATTCAAATTAATTTGGCCTTGAAATGACACATATTTAATAATTAAAATGACTTAAGTGATAACATTTCAATTATTTGCATCACAGAATGAAATTCTTGTTTGTCCAGAGACTTTTGCTACTTTAATGTGATGTGACTTATTGATTTGACAGTTCTTTACAATAAATGTCATTATATGTATGCAGACTTAATACATTTGTGAATTACCACCCTTCATTAGCTGTACAGGGTGCCCCAAAAAAAACAGGGCCACTATGTTTTATTGCTCATATCTTAAACATAAAGGCGTTTTCATTTTTGGCGTACTTCTAAGAATTTTTGTAAACAACAAAATGATGTCACTGTGATGTCATCATGAGCAACAACTTGCTACAAATAAATAATTAAGTAAATTGTTTGGCCCCCATAAAAAGGGGCAACATGACGAAAGAGAAGCACCTAAGTTTGCTGCCATTGAAAACTTAACTAAATGATTTGCTTTTTTAATTATTTGTAGCAAGTTTTTGCTTTCAATGACGTAATTTTGTTGTTTACAAAAAGTAGAAGTATGTAAAAAATCGTGCAAACACCTTTTTGCATTTTTAAGATATGAGCAATAAAACATATTGGCCCCGTTTTTTTTTTTTTTTTTGGGGGGGGGGGGGGGGGGGACACTATGTATATTGTCAGAAATGCATTTTCATCTCTCAGTTATGCTTGCTTAACTAGAAAATTTGAGTTTAAACATCTTTCCATCCAGCACCCTCACCCTGACGGCTGTGTGACAGGAACCCTGATGAATGGCATCGTAATGCTGTGAACCCATAATCACTTCATCTCTTACAATAAACATATGTGAGATGTCTTAATGACCACATTTTAAATTATGAAAGACTTTTAGGACCATTTTGCACTTTTTAAATAAGGAAAATTGGGCTTGTCGTTCATATAATTTGTGTAAAAGGTACATAAAATGTGCTGAATAATCATTCCATTTTTATATTTTAATAATATTCCAGCTGAAACCTCAGCATAAAGGCTGGTTGTGCAATGTCTTGCTTTTGAGGATTAGTGTTACAGAATTGTGGCTGAGAGTGACTTGGAGATGAAAACTACAGGAAAGGAAATGCTGTTTTACATAGTTTAGACAGTCTTTAGTCTCCTACGTCCACAGATACATTCTGGACAAATGACACTAGCAGACTGACTGAAAATTTAACAGTGATCTTTAAGCCAGTGGCACTTTCTATTCAATAATTCCAGCTTTATTCATTTGTGCAGGAATTCTGAGCGTTTCATTTTACTATTTGAGATAAACAGCCTATAGGAACTTTGTCTCTCACTCTCTCACAGTGATTGGAGGGATTAAGAGGCAGTTTTGCACATTTTGAGGCTTTCCATTGCCGTCACAAATGGTATTGTCACCAAAAGCAGATTTTATTGGGTGTGATATACAGTGCATCTGGAAAGTATTCACAGTGCTTCACTTTTTCCACATTTTGTTATGTTACAGCCTTATTCCAAAATGGATTGAATTCATTATTTTCCTCAATTCTACAAACAATACCCCATAATGACAACGTGAAAGAAGTTTGTTTGAAATCTTTGCAAATTTATAACAAATAATAAAAATCACATGTACATAAGTATTCACAGCCTTTGCTCAATACTTTGTTGAAGCACCTTTGGCAACAATTACAGCCTCAAGTCTTTGCGAGTATGATGCTACAAGCTTGGCACACATATTTTTGGGCAGTTTCTTCCATTCTTCTTTGCAGGACCCAGAGCGCTCTGGAGCAGGTTTTCATCAAGGATGTCTCTGTACATTGCTTCATTCATCTTTCCCTCAATCCTGACTAGTCTCCCAGTTCCTGCCACTGAAAAACATCCTCACAGCATGATGCTGCCACCACCATGCTTCACTGTAGGGATGGTATTGGCCAGGTGATGAGCGGTGCCTGGTTTCCTCCAGACATGACGCTTGCCATTCAGGCCAAAGAGTTCAATCTTTGTTTCTCATGGTCTGAGAGTCCTTCAGGTGCCTTTTGGCAAACACCAGGCGGGCTGTCATGTGCCTTTTACTGAGGAGTGGCTTCCGTCTGGCTACTCTACCATACAGGCCTGATTGGTGGAGTGCTGCAGAGATGGTTGTTCTTCTGGAAGGTTCTCCTCTCTCCACAGAGAAATGCTGGAGCTCTGTCAGAGTGACCATCGGGTTCTTGGTCACCTCCCTGACTAAGGCCCTTCTCCCCCGATCGCTCAGTTTGGCCCGGCGGCCAGCTCTAGGAAGAGTCCTGGTGGTTCCAAACTTCTTCCATTTACGGATGATGGAGGCCACTGTGCTCATTTGGACCTTCAGATCTGTGCCTCGATACAATCCTGTCTCGGAGGTCTACAGACAATTCCTTGGACTTCATTGCTTGGTTTGTCCTCTGACATGCACTGTTAACTGTGGGACCTTATATAAACAGGTGTGTGCCTTTCCAAATCATGTCCAATCAACTGAATTTACCACAGGTGGACTCCAATCAAGTTGTAGAAACATCTCAAGGATGAACAGTGGAAACAGGATGCACCTGAGCTCAATTTTGAGTGTCATGGCAAAGGCTGTGAATACTTTTGTACATGTGATTTTTTTTTCGTTTTTTTATTTTTAATAAATTTGCGAAGATTTCAAACAAACTTCTTTCACGTTGTCATTATGGGGTATTGTTTGTAGAATTTTGAGGAAAATAATTAATTTAATCAATTTTGGAATAAGGCTGTAACATAACAAAATGTGGAAAAAGTGAAGCGCTGTGAATACTTTCCGGATGCACTGTAACTGATTTCATTTGGATTTTTATTTTCTCTCTTTTTTTTATTATTATTATCTAATTTCTTATTTAAAAGTGCTAAATACACCACGAAATTCTTTAAAAATGTATCTAATTGATTTGGAAATTTTTTACATAGGTATTTTATTGTTATACAGTATATTGAATCCTTCAAAATTAAACTGCCTTAAATTTCTTCAGTAAGTACAAGTGTTAATATGTCTACCGTTCACTTAAATCTAATTTAAGTGCTCATTTTCAGTTGATGAATGCATGACAGATTAATTAGCAATATGTCTTTGTTGACTGGCAATATTTAGTTTACTGCAGTGTTACTGCGTTAAATCACTCAGTGAAAGCAATCTGCAGCTATTAACTCAGTGATGGTGATATTTATATTGCCAGTTGTTATTTACTACTGTAGACTTGCTTTTAACATATCATTATAATACCTCTAAGGGCAAGTGTGATCCAATTGCATAATGCATATGGCCCTGCATAAGCAATTGAACTGTACAAAGAGTTATTTATTCTGTTTTTTTAGTCTTTATCACCCTGATTTTAATTATATGGAGGTTGTGAGTGGTAAATCATATTGAACTTAAGTCTCCTTTACTGTGATGAAGTTCATTTTTGTCCAGCCATCAAATCATTAGTTCTGTCCTGTGTTTAATCAAAAATCCATTACCATTAACAAATTGTCTGCAGGCATTATTTTTTGCATTTCTCTGATACCGCTGCTGTTATACTTTATCTAATAGAGATACTAGTAAGTATATTCATTTTTTATTATCTCATACATCAAAATTATCTATCTATCTATCTATCTATCTATCTATATATATATATATATATAGTTTTTTTTTGTTTGTTTGTTTGTTTGTTTGTTTTACTTTCTATTTCTTAAGAAATAAGATTTACCAATCTCCTTACTTTTACTTGCAAAACGGCAAAACAATGTAATATGTATGTATTTTGAATTTCTGAATGTGTTTTGTACCTGTATATTTTCTCACTCATTTAAGCTCTTAAACCTTTAGCTATCGTTGAGATGCATGAAAGCAGAACTGAGAGGAATAACTGCGTCTTATTGATTTGCAGGGAAAAATGTTCTGACATTAGCATTCATTTGTGTCAAGTTCAAGTATTGTTTTGAGTTGCAGTCCAATTCAAGGCTAGAATTTATTAGTTTTTGATGAGGAGAAATCAGAAAGCATGAATTCCAGTGCATTATACAGTGCATTTGGTTTTAAGAAATGTTTTATGAATCTTTTGTTCTGTAATAAAATAGAGCCCTTATGTAGATTTGGGCACACAATTAGTCAGTATTGATCTCTTTGTTAGCTTTAATGAACCTATTCTGTTATTGTCTGGTTCACAACACAATAAAGCATACTGAACAGTTCTTTCAACAGCCAGATCATTTGTTGCTTATCTTAAGAGACTAGAAACCTTGGATAGTCTTTGTCCATTATCTAGCTATGCCTATAAACTCTTTTATAAATTATTTTTTTTAAATTAAAAGAATTTTGTGGCTCAATTAATTTCAGAATTAACCAGTCAGTTGTCAGTAGTACAAGTCAGTATTGTGTTCTGTTTGGTATTTTTGTATTATATCATTTCAACCACCTACAAAGAGCTACTTGTCTTGTTAAAAAACTAAACTTCTCAAGCTATATGCACCACAACACTGGTGTGGATTTCCTATCTTTACAGTTCACTATTCACTGCAAACAATTGAAGTAACTGTGCTATCAGACAGTCGTTCTTACTTCAATAAAGTCAAAATTGCAATATATTATGTAGGGCTTTACTGGTTGTTTAGATCACTGTTACTATCAGAAATAATTGATAATTATTTCTTTAGTTATTAATTAATATTTAAATTAATTAATTGAATCTAACTCATTAAAACCTCATATGGGGCTCCAGTAAATGTAGTGCGCTACGTTTAGGGGCGGGTTTGGTTATTAGCAATAATTAATAATTATCAAAGATAATTATCAGTTATTAAAATCAATAGAACATTGATGAGAATCAATGTTAGCTTTTTTAATCCTTTAAATCAACAATTATCAAAGATAATCGTTAATTGTTAACACTGATGAAACATTAATTAAAATTAACACTAGCTTATTGATCCTCAAATTCAACAATCATCAAAGATAATTATCAAAAATCAATAGAATATTAATAAGGATTAACATTGATGGGGCACCACCCTGGAATTAGGGACTAATAACCAGATAGTATAACAGTCTCAATATTAGATTGTTTTCTTAGGAAAATCGACATCCAAAGAATATCGATTTTCGGGGAAAAAAACAATGAATGAAGGCTTGAATCCGAGCACTGACATCCCATTAGCATGACACAGGTGTATGCAAAACAAACCAAAACACTTCTCTTTGTAATATAAACAAAGTTTATTTATGCAGTAATATCAGTTAATTAATACAATGCAGTCAATAAACTTCCGACTTACAACTACAAACTAAACAGTGATATGATTAGATATGGAAAACAAAATAATCCTAGAACACATGGGGGTGTGTGTGTGTGTGTTTGTATGTGTGTAAGGAGAAGCGCACAAAATGGCGGGCGTGACTCTCGTGGAGAGTATGTCACGTGAGACTTCCGGCCAGGGAATATGGCCGCAAATGTGGGCGGAGAGAAACCAGTCAATGGTAGCTTAGGGACAAAGCTGAGCTTTATCACGAAGCTATCTACTAGCCAAAAGTGTGTGCGAGAATGTTTGTGAGGGGTCGCGTGTGTGTGTGGTTAGTACGAGAGAGAGAGAATTAAGTGACGTCCCCAAAGCCGATTTCGCGATCGTGGGAGAGAAAGCAGCTGTTAGTTTATCACTCAGAGACACGGTGGACGGCTCGTAAACCATCCCGCGGTCTTTGATTCTTTAATGGATAAACTCAGTTTGCCGGTCTCACCCACGATGGTGGAAATGCACAACAGCCCAATGTGGTTGGACTACAATACAGCAAATCAAATTCGTGATAATTAATACCCTGAGTATTAATAATGAGCGGACATGGCGGTCCGTAAACTGTACAAGCAATAACCTTGATACACAAGAATAACACACTATAATATTCTATCTCTGCCCAGACGTAAACCTCTTACTTGAATCGCATGAGGATGCAGAATGTGTGTTCATCCGTCCTTTAACTCAGACTCGGTTCCTCGAGGCTCGGGTGATGGCGGGAGGCCGTTTCCTCGCTCTGTCGGCAGGCGGTACGGCTGCTGATTCTCGGCGGGCTGGCGGAGAAATCAGCAACTTAGACTTGATTGAAGATGGAAGAGAAATCTTTTCTCTCTTCACTTCTGCAGGCAAACGGATGAAGATACGGATTGCTCGGCGGTCTCCTTCGGATCCGTTAGAGTGTTCGGTGGAACACAGAGTAATCTCAACTCGTCCAGCGAGATGGAGATTGTATGGCCACAGTTTCAAGTCGGATGTTACTTCCTTGTGCCACGAGGCTGCACCTGAGAGCAGTGATGAGCTGCGTCTACACACGGCGAGCAAAGTTGCTGGAAGCAAATCCCGGAAGCATTTCAGAGGCATTTCTACTCCTGATGATGTCATGGTTGAGGTGCGTTCTGTCGTGTGCCTCATCCAATAGGAGTTGAGAATTTGATCCTTTAGTGAGCAAGGCTTCATTGGATTTGTAGTCTGTTTTGGACTCCCTTTGTTTGATTTTGGTGCGGTTTTTATAAGTAAGATTTATGACCTGGTATGTGGGGACCTGAGTTAGGTTTTACGACTGTGTTAGGCCTGCCTTTGTCTTCTTGCTGAATACATGAGGCCCAACAATTACACTATATTATGCATTTGAAACTGTTTCACATAGTAGATATCTAGAGATGTATGCAAAGTCCCAAGCACACAAACATGTCCAGATCTCCCTCAAAAAAGGCTTTTGTGTCTGGAACAACTTAATTTTAAATTGAATCATCCCTGTAATATATTGTCAGCATTTTTATCAGACTCTGATACTGAGTTTTCTTTTGTCTCTGCAGGCGTGAGTTGCTGGCACAGAGATGAGAGGCAGGTATTCAGTGAAGAGGAATTCAATTCCAAAGTCTCTGGCTGTAGGCAGTGAGAGAGGCGTTGTATTAGTCATTGAATTATCACCCAATAATTCTAATGATGTGCACTATCAATGCTAAAAAACAAAACAAAAAATGTAACTGTTGGTTTAACTTAATTCAATTGTGGACATTGGTTCAACACAATGAAAATTAATTTCTTTGATATGAAAATTAAATATAGGTTCTTCTCAAATAATTTGTGTAGCAAAAACTTAAATGAAAAGTGTAGTGGAAAACCTAAATGAATTGAGTTAACCTAACTTAAACTTGATCTTTTCTATTAACAGACACAGTGGCTCAGTGGGTAGCACTGTTGCTTCACAGCAAGAAGGTCCTGGGTCGAGTACTGTTCGAAGCCTTTCTGTGTGGAGTTTGCATGTTCTCCCTGTGTTTGGGTTTCCTCCGGGTGCTCTGGTTTCCCCCACAGTGCAAAAAACATGCAGGTTAAATGAACTGAAAATTCTAAATTGCCCATTGTGTGAATGTGTATGTCGGTGTGTCTTAGCCCTGTTTCCCTGCCTTTGGCCTGAGATAGCTGGGATCTACCCACAATCCTACATAGGACAAGAGGCTATAGAAGATGGATTGATGTTCTAATAACTCCATTGAACCTTGCTGCTTGTTAGCTAGCAACAAACACTTTAGCATTTAATATATATCTTTTTGTACTGTGTAACAAGTGCTGCTGAGAGTTTACAGATCCTCAATCAGCCATTATACTGATGATTCCTCAGTATTTGCTTCATGAGAAATATAAAATACAAACTCATCTTTTAATAGTAACTTACCCAACCGCGACCTAACCATTAGCTCCACTCTTCTCCAAAATGGTAATCTCCAAAAAAAAAAAATTCAACATGACAGACACTCCTCTAAATCCCAACATAACAGAACATTAAACACAAACAAGTATCCTATACTTGTGCAATGCAATTATGTTCTCATGTCAGACATAAATGTATTAAATTGATCTCAAATGTTCTGGTTTTGTATTTTCAATAGAGCTTTCCCTTGAGATGAGAAATGTTCTTTGTTCAGTACTTTAGATAGTAATAACTCTTTGCCAATCTTGATTTCTCTTTGTGTTGAAAATATGAAATTTCATTCATTCATTCATTCATTCACTCACGACCATGGAGGTCAGTTCCCCAGTCGCTGCCCATACTCACGACGACGGAGATCAATTCCCAGTGATTAATGGCACCGCCTTCAGAGTCTTCCACGGCACCGCCCCTCTGACCTCTCCTGGCTCCGCCTACCTTGGCTCCGCCCCTCTGGCCTCTCCTGGCTCCGCCTGCCTTGGCTCCGCTCCTCTGGCCTCTCCTGGCCCTGCCTGCCTTGGCTCCGCCCCTCTGGCCTCCCTCGGCTCCGCCTGCCTTCGAGCCTCTCTCGGCTCCGCCCTCACACCCTGAAACTCCACCTCCTACGGTTCAGCCTGCTCCGCCACTATCTCCACCTCCTGAGTCTCAAATCCCTGATCCTCCTGTGGCTCTGCCTGCTCCACCTCCGGTTCCTCAAGACCCCATTCCGGGTCCTCCTCCTGAGTGTCCAGTTTTTGATCCTCCAGCAGCTCCACTTCCTGACTCTCAAACTCCAGCTCTTCCTGTGGCTCTGCCCACTTTTCATCCTGAGACTCCTCCTCGGACTGCTCTGCCCACTCTGTCTCCAGACCCATCCCCAGCTCCGCCATTGGGATCTCAAGTCCCTACTCCTGCTGCTCCACCTCTGGATCCACCTATGGCTCCGCCCCCTAAGTTTCCACCTCCTGCAGCCAAACCACCGGACCCCATTCCCTTCCTAGTGCTGCCTCCCAAACCTCCTGACCCGGTCCCCATTCTGTGGCCGCCTCCCAGGCCTCCTGACCCAGTCCCCACTCTGTGGCCGCCTCCCAGGCCTCCCAATCCTACCCCTGCCCTGTGGCCATCTCCCAGGCATCCTGATCATCCCCAGACTCCTTTTCTGCTGTCCTTATCTGCATATCGCTGCCCCCTTCCGCATATCGCGGCGCCGTTTTGTGGCGCGTTCTGCATAATGCGGCAGCCCATGTGGCCCCATTTCGCGGCCAGCCCACCGGGAAAAGTCCTGGTTCTCCCAATGGCCAATCCACCACTGATGCATGTTCTTCCGTGGCCATCGCAATGAAGCAGCTGTTTGCCTCGAGAGCAGAGTGTGACAGTAGGAGGTGCTCCTGACTCAAGTGAGTCATGAGAGAAAACCGAGAACTTGCATCTACACCATTTCTCACTCTAAACAAACAGTTGTCTGTATCACTTTATGTCAGGAAAATTCACTATTTCTTTTGTCAGAAATTAAAACTAGTAATCTTGAAAAATTATTATTATTTTTTTATGTAACTGTAATCTGATTACGACATTTTAATGTAATTATAACAGATTACAGTTACCTAATGTTTGTATCCTGATTACCTAATGCCATTACAAGTAATCCCAAACCTGGTGCTCTGTAGAAAGCTATTACTTTATATTTTCTTCTTAAAAAAAAAACATTTATTTTAACACAAACACTTCACTGGAAAGATTTTAGGTAACACTTTACCAGGGGTGTAGCATTGATTTTAAAAGTGGGGGGATACAGCTGTCAGTAGGTGGCTCGCACAGACCCAACACTTACAGTGCAGTATTAATATTTTACAGTATATATTAATATATAAGTATGATATAAGTATTATATTAGTATATATGTATTATCTACTTTTAATATTTGTAGTATTTTAAAGATTCAAGTATTGCAACATAATTGCAAAATTTTGCTAAATTAGCTGCAAAAATAAAGGGCATTTTGTGGAGCACTTGCTTCTGTTTCACACATGACAATAAAAGACTGAGCACAAGCTGGTCCTGAATAAATTATATAATCAGTTACAATTGTATTTTTTACTCTGTGGTTGTGCATTGTGGGATTTAAATGTATCCAAGTGGCTCGAGTGTTTTGACTATGTTCACCAAAATTCGTTCAGATCCATTTAATGATTCAGTGACCATTTCTGGTGATGCTAGAAGGTGGTGACAGATGAGTGTCTTGTGTGAACTGAGTTAGTCACTGAATCAACGATCAAAAGAAAATTTTAATCCTTTAAAATTTTTGTTTACAGACCTACAAAGAGACTTACGTAAAGGTTTCATGAATTACGTGGACGTGTTACGTGGACTGTGTAGATATCACATGGGGTCACCTACGGGGAACCAGCACCTGTGGAGCACCTACCCCAGTACAGGGCCTAATTAGCACACGTATTGGGCCGGCAGCGAGTTTCTCCGCAAACTCGTCTGCCACAGGGCTAAGGAGGAAAGTCATCCAGGGATCACAGCTTGTGAACAAGACTGGGGGTCAAAAGCACACGTCTTCACCTCAAGGAAGGGGAAAGGTGCTATACGCAAGCGGTACACCCGACCAGCTGTCCCGGAACTTACCTGCTCGTACCTGACAATACACGGGACGAAACCGGCTCAACCCGGACATTGTAGAACCTCGCAAAGGTGTTGGGTGTTGCCCAGCCTGCTGCTCTGCAGATGTCTGCCAAAGAGGCGCCACTGGTCAGGGCCCAGGAGGCCGCTACACCTGAGCATGATATGCCATCATGATGGCGTCAATGACCCAGTGGGCGATCCTCTGTTTGGAGAGAGCGCTTCCTTTCCGCTGTCCGCCAAAGCAGACAAAGAGCTGCTCGGAGCTTCTAAAGCTCTGCATGCGGTCCAAATAGATGAGTAAAGCACGCACCGGACACAGCAACGCCAAAGCTGGGTCTGTCTCCTCCTGGGGCAGCGCTTGCAGGTTCACCACCTGATCCCTAAAAGGGGTCGTGGGAACCTTGGGCACATAGCCCGGTCGGGGTCTCAGGATCACGTGAGAGTAACCCGAACCGAATTCCAGGCACAATTCGCTGACAGAGAATGCCTGCAGGTCCCCTACCCTCTTGATGGAAGTGAGCAGTCAGGAGGGCAGTCTTCAAAGAGAGTGCCTTAAGCTCGACTGACTCCAGGGGCTCCCCCGTAGACCCCAAAGGACTACAGAGAGATCCCACGAGGGGATGAGGCGCGGTCTGGAGGGATTCAACCTCCTAGCGCCTCTCAGGAACCTGATGATCAAGTCGTGCTTCCCCAAATACTTACTATCCACTGCATCGTGATGTGCTGAAATGGTGGTTACATACACCTTCAAGGTGGAGGGGGACAGCCGCCCCTCCAGCCTCTCCTGCAGGAAGGAAAGCACCAAGCCGACTGCGCATCTCTGGGGGTCTTCGCGTTGGGAAGAACACCACTAAGCAAACAGACGCCACTTCAAGGCATACAGGAGCTTCGTAGAGGGAGCCCTAGCCTGATAGATTGTGTCTACCACCACGGGTGGTAGGCCACTTAGGTCTTCTGCGTCCCGTCCAAAGGCCAGATGTGGAGATTCCAGAGGTCTGGTCGTGGGTGCCAGATGGTGCCCCGTCCATGAGAAAGAAGGTCTTTCCTCAGGGGAATTTGCCGGTGCGGGGGCTGTCGCGAGTAGCATGAGGTCCGAGAACCACATCTGGGTGGGCCAGTAGGGTGCTACTAAGACGACCTGCTCCTTGTCCTCCCTGACCTTGCACAGGGTCTGTGCAAGTAGGCTCACTGGGGGAAGTGCGTATTCGCGTTGTCCCGGGGGCCAGTTGTGTGCCAGCGCATCTACACCGAGGGGTGCCTTGGTCAGGGCGTACCAAAGCGGGCAGTGGGAGGATTCCCGGGAAGCAAACAGATCTACCTGTGCTTGACCAAATCGACTCCAAATCAGCTGGACCACCTGGGGGTGGAGTCTCCACTCTCCCCTGAGCGTAACCTGTCGTGACATCGCGTCTGCTGCGGTGTTGAGGTCACCCGGAATGTGAGTGGCTCGCAGCGACTTGAGGCGCAGCTTACTCCAGAGGAGGAGACGGCGGGCGAGTTGTGACATGCAACGGGAGCGTAGACCACCTTGACGGTTGATGTATGCTACCGTCGCCGTGTTGTCTGTCGGGACCAACACATGCTTGCCCTGGATCAACGGCCGGAACCTCCGCAGGGCGAGCAGTACTGCCAACAACTCGAGGCAGTTGATGTGCCAATGCAGCCAGTCCAGGAGTCGGTGGCTGTGTACCCGTTGCATACGGCGCCCCAGCCCATCTTGGAGGTGTCCATCATAACCACGACGTGCCTGGAGACCTGCTCTAGGGGAACCCCTGCCCGTAGAAATGCAAGGTCGGTCCAAGGGCTGAAGAGGCGGTGACAGATCAGCGTGACAACCACGTGATGTGTCCCACGGTGCCATGCCCATCTCGGGACTCGAGTCTGGAGCCAGTGCTGAAGCAGTCTCATATGCATCAACCCGAGCGGTGTGGCCACCGCTGAGGATGCCATATGCCCCAGGAGCCTCTGAAAAAGTTTCAGTGGAACCGCTGTCTGCTGTCTGAACACCTTCAGACAGTTCAGCACCGACTGTGCGTGCTCGTTCGTGAGGCGCGCCATCATCTAGACTGAGTCCAACTCCAAGCCGAGAAAAGAGATGCTCTGAACCGGGGAGAGCTTACTCTTTTCCCAGTTGACCTGAAGCCCCAGTCGGCTGAGGTGCATGAGCACCAGGTCCGTGCGCACACACAACACATCCCGAGATTGAGCTAGGATTAGCCAGTCGTCGAGATAATTGAGGATGCGGACACCCACTTCCCTTAGCAGGGCAAGGGCTGCCTCTGCGACCTTCGTGAAGACACAAGGGGAAAAGGACAGGCCGAAGGGGAGGACCTTGTACTAGTACGACCAGCCCTCGAAAGCAAACCGCAGGAAGGGTCTGTGTCAAGTTAAGACCAAGTCGTGGAAGTACGCATCCTTCAGGTCTACCTCCGTGAACCAATCTTGATGCCGGATGCTCGCTAAAATGCGTTTTTGCATCAACATCTTGGACGGGAGTCTGTGCGAGGCCCGGTTCAGTACCCGCAGGTCCAAGATTGGCCACAACTCACCGCCTTTCTTCGGTACGATGAAGTAGGTGCTGTAAAACCCCTTCTTCATCTCGGCCGGAGGGACAGGCTCTATCGCACCCTTCCATAGAAGGGTATCGATCTCCGCACGCAAGGTAGCGGCATTCTCGCCCTTCACCGAGGTTAACATGAACTAACAATTAACAATAATTTTACAGCATTTATTAATATTGGTTAATGTTAATTTCAACATAAAGATATACATTTTTAAAATCAAAAGTTTATTTTAACATTAGTTAATGCACTATGAACTAAAATGAACTAACAATGAACAATTGTATTTTTATCAACTAACATTGATAAAGATTAATAAATGCTCTAAAAATATATTGTTCATTGTTAGGTCATGATACCTAATGCATTAACTAATGTTAAATAATGGAACCTTATTTTAAAGTGTTACCAGTTCTTTTAAGGTATATGATAAAATCATTATAAAACACAATCTTGCATTTACATGAATAGATACAGCCTACTGTGAAAAGTAGTAACCTGATATTGTTACCTTAAGGAGCTATTTCTACCAGATCTAACCCTTAATATTAGTTTTGTTAGTGTAACCAAATGTAGTAAGGTTGATTCAGTGATGCTAAATAATATTTTTTACTTGAATAAAACATGTTCCCTTAGATTTCACCATATGAAGCTTGTTTTTAAGGTTTTTTCATTTCATTCATTTAAGCAGTTGTGCTCTGCTTGAAATGTTAAGTGTTTAGTAACACTTTATAAATGTACTTTCTTCTGCTTATCATTCTGTTATCAACAATATAAAAGTCTCATCTGCAGTGAGTCTGTGCTTGCTTCTGTAGTAAGAATTTTCCTCAACTTTGATAATTTGTGGCTTTCATTTTTGATCTGCTGTGTGTTGGTGTAAAATTGCTTGACTCTGTGACAAGTGTGCATTTGTACAGTAAGAGGAGAGTTTATGTGACCAAAATCAATGAGAATGGTTTTATCTGTAGTCAGTGTTCAGGTCACTGTATGTTGTTGTGTTCTGCTCTGGCTTGTTTTAGCCTGCAGAGAGTGTTTATCTGACTTCACCATTTGTCCTATTGAGCCGCTGTTTCCTGCCCTCAGGGGTCTATACTCACACTAACAGCTCACATCACAACTTTTTAGTAGTTAAATTTCTAGTATAAATATAATCACATACAAAATCTGACACTTCTATTGAACTTAAAAGTACTTTTATGATTCAACGTAAAGCTTTGTTGGCATTACACATATACAGTAGCATATTGTTTTGGATGTCAGGTTATTACAATGTGTTTCAATGTGCACAATCAAAAGACGCTTTGTATTCTCTGTTAAGGAGAGAAAATTCCAATTTGCTTTTTGTCCTTTAATGTTTGATCATTTTATTTGGTCTAATCGAGTTTCTATCCAGGGGAACTGCCAAAAGTGTTTTGGTTTGTGAACACAGACATCTCTGTCATCACTTGATAGGCAGAGGGTCAGAGTGTCACTTTTGCTTAGGTGAGAAAGCCAAAAACGCCTGTTTTTGCCATGTTATTATTAGTGGGTAAAGTCATACATTTAGCTCTGCATTACTTGGTATTTTTCCACTTTCAAGTCTTTGTTGATCTGTTGATTTCTTGGTTTGTGTGTTAATATCAGACATCATGTTCATGGAACACTATTGAATAGTGAATTCTATTACAGATTAATATTTTTTTTTTTTTTTAATTACATTTTTGGATGGCAATTTTAACATTACTTCAGATGGTACAGTGGGCCCTCATGCCTTTTTGTGCCTTGTTTCTTAAATCATTCACAGCTTCAGCAAAGTTTTCCCTGGATCTAATGTTAAAACCAAAGATCTAAGGACATGATATCTAATTTGAATTGTATTTATTTATTTATGTTGTGGCCACTTGAATAATATAAATATCTTACTATGCATTATAGCATGAATTTTTATCATATATGGAATATTTTTAAGGTTAACTAACAGATACATATATATATATATATATATATATATATATATATATATATATATATATATATATATATATATATATACACACACACACACACTGTATACCCTAAAGTTGTCATTACTGTAAAAATCAAGTTGTCTTAATTAAGTATTACTTGAAATGTCAATTTTGGACTCATAACTCAAATATATATAATTTAAATTCATTGAACTTATTTTTTTCTTAAAAATCTATAGACTTAAGATTTGAAGTGTTAATAACTCAAACTACTGAGTGCAAAATTGTGGCTATGGGGAATACCCACAATCCCTTGCTGCTTGAATTATGTTTCCTTGGTCAGAGGGAACAGATTGGGGAATTTAAATAATTGTTATTAAGAATTCATAGATGTTTTAGCTCTTTTGTTGTATTATTTATGCTTTATTACAAATAGTTGTTTGGTGTAATGTCACCATTAGGGTGATCTGTGTCTCTTTGGTCAAGTTGGACACTGGTCACACTATCTCAGTTCTCTTTGTGCATGTGCAGCTGAAGTGCATATATGCATTTCTGTAAAGAATTATTTAATAACTGACCTAGAATCAGTTATCATCTTTATTTGAGCTGTGCTGTTGTTTGATCTCAAATTGAATCAATTCAATTAAAATGTACAACAGTAGAAACAACAATATTTAAATTCAAATCTGAGTTCAGTCTACTTGCATGTAGTTAACTCAACTTAAATAGTTAAGTTCACTCTACTTGAAAACCAAGTTAATTGAACTTAAATACTCAAGTTTTGGGAGACCCCATTACTCAATGGAATTGAGGGAATGTGTTTACTCAATCAAATGAGTGCAATGAACTTATTAGGGTTTTCAGTGTGTGTGTGTATATATATATATATATATATAGATTGATTACAGAGTGAAATGGTTTTTAGGGCTTTGGATAAATAAATAGGTTGATCAAATTGTTCTTTAAGGCCTTAAAGATATTATCAAAATTATGACAGTCAAATCAAACATGTTTATAAGGTCTCATGTCTGTGCTTGTGGTCTGTTGACGTAGGCTGTGACGTGCCGGGTGGTTCATTTAGATGGGGTTCAGGGAGACTAAAGCAATGAAATTAGTTTGGGGAGAAACAAAGAGCCGGAGCGACACATAAAGGCGGATGCTGGGGAAGAGTTCACA